>NC_060072.1:60125000-60277500 GCF_922984935.1 Meles meles | reverse complement strand
ATGTCATTCCTCTTTGACCAATAATTTGATATACTTGTATTTTTAGATATTCAACATATATATAGATTTTACATCTATATATATGTAAACATAACATATATAATTACATATATATGTATATATGTTTTATTTAACATTTCTTCCTTGGCACTCCAGACATCCTTACAAAAGAATATCATAAACAATAAGACTAGGATGCCTGGGTGGCTCAGTTGTTAAGCATCTGCCTTCAGCTCAGGTCATGATCCCAGGGTCCTGGGATAGAGGCCCACATCGGGCTCCCTGCTTGGCGGGAAGCCTGCTTCTCTCTCTCCCACTACCCCTGCTTATGCTCCCTCTGTGTGTGTGTGTGTCTGTCTGTCTGTCTGTCTGTCTCGCTCTCTATCACATAAATAAATAAATAAATGCTAAAAAAAAAAAACCAATACAACTAAATGACAACCAATGCCATGGGAGAAGGTATTTCCAAATGACATATCCAATAAAGGGTTAGTATCCAAAATATATAAAGACCTTATAAAGTTCAACAACCAAAAAATGAATGATCCAATTTAAAAATGGGCAGAAGACATGAATAGTCATTTTTCTAAAGAAGACATGCAGATGGCCAAGAGACACATGAAAAGATGTGCACATCACTCATCATCAAGGAAAGGCAAGTCAGAACTACAATGAGTTATTATCTCACACTTGTCCGAGTGGCTAAAATCAACAATACAAGAAACAACAGGTGTTGGTGAGGACGTGGCAAGGAGGAACGCTCTTACACTGTTTTGGGGAATTCAAACAGGTGCAGCCATACTGGAAAACAGTATGGACTTTCCTCAAAAAGGTAAAAATAGAACTATCCTTTGATCTAGCAATGCACCAGTAGGTATTTACCCAAAGAATACAAAAAATACTAATACAAAGGAATACATACATGTCAGTCTTTAAATAGCAGCATTACCTCCAATAGCCAGATTATGGAAACAACCCAAGTATCCACTGACTGATGAATGGATTAAGAAGAGATGGTATATACATGCAATGGAATATGAGCAATAAAAAAGAATGAAATCTTGTCATTTGCAACAATGTGGATGGAGCTAGCTAGTATTATGCTGTGTAAAATGACTCTGTCAGAAAAAGACAAATACCATATGATTTCACCCATACGTGGGATTTAGGAAACAAAACAAAACAAAACAAAAAAGCAAAGGTTAAAAGAGAAAGAGGGGCAAACCAAGAAATGGAAATGGACTCTTAACTATCGGGAACAAACTGGAGCTTACCAGAGGGAAGGTGGGTGAGGAGATAGGATGAAATTGGTGATGGGGAGTAAGGCGTTCACTTGTTATTAGCACCAGGTGATGTATGGAAATGTTGAATCACTATATTTTACACCTGAAACTAATATTACACTGTATGTTAACTACACTGGAATTTAAATAAAATTTTTTTTAAAAAGAAGAACCACCTCAGTATGTGTAAAAAATAATAAATGGGGTCAGTCTATTTGCCCCAATTTCATGTAAACCAGCCAAACATGAAAATTTTAAAGGCTTAAGATAAAAGAGCTTATGTGTAAAGATGCATTTTGCACATTTTTCTTAACTCTTCGTAAATACATATGATGTACAGTAGTCTTAAAGCATGACATGCATTTGTTTTGTCCCACATTTTGTACAGCAACCACTGAATAAAGAGGGGCCCAGAAAGAATTACAATCACATAGACATTGATATAGTAGTGCTAAGAGGAGATGGTATAAGTCAGCCTTAGATTGCACCCTCAAGAAATCATGTTGAATTTCACAACAGGTAAGCATCTTGACAAATCCTTCTGAGTATGATGAAAGCAGCTTGCAAAAATAGCATAAGAGTACATCCTGGATAACATCTCAGATACATCAATTTTGTTCCAGGGAACTTTATAGTATTATACTTAACTAGAGCTGTAGCAAGGTACCTCTTCAACTGCATCATTGATCTTAGTAAGCCAGTGCCAGTAATCTTATAATACCAAATTATCAGTTGCTTGAAGTCATACTCTTTTTAATTCAGAAATTTTACTAACCTTATGTTGATAAAAGTATTATCAAAGTAAAAAAAATTGGCTCTTACGAATACTGGATATCAGTTAAATTATATATGTTTCGAAGGGTAATGCTATTTTCAAATTGAGGTATTCTATATGTTATTCTTCTAAGTGCTGTTATTTAAAATGTACTTATGTGAAGCAGAACAGAAATTAGATTTTTCCATAAATATCACTGATGCCAGTTTTCCAAACCAATCTTCTGTACTCTGCATTCACTTATTTTTTTTCATTTTGACATTTAAAGATTTATTTATTTATTTATTTATTTGACAGAGAGAGGGAGAGAGCAAGCACAAGCAGGAAGAGGGGCAGGCAGGGGAGAAGCAGGCTCCCCAGAGCAAGGAGCCGGAGACGACCTGGGGCTCAATCTCAGGAGTATAGGATCATGACCTGAGCTGAAGATAGCTACTTAACCGAGCCACCCAGGGGCCCCACTAAATGAACTTTTTTCTGTGTGCTTGTGTGTAGCTCGTTCACTATTATATGCCCAGCACTGAGCACATTGCCTGACATAAAATAGGCACACAACAAAAATATTAATTTTTGGTACCGTTACATAACAGCAGAACAAAAGCTCTAATTAAAAAAAAAATCCAGTTTTTTTAATAGGGAATTATTACATAAACCATGACACATTTACATGGATAATAAGCATATATATTTTCCATAAACTGGATGGAAAAAGCCATTATCCTGTTACTGTCCTAGAGCCTCATGTAAACAAAATGATATACAATATGGTTTAAAAGTAGGACGAGATCCTAGATGAAGCCCAAATCAAGAGATTTCTCTATTATCTAACAAAGAGCAGGGGAAGGAAGATTAAGGAGTCATGATCAGGGAGAATGTCAGAGAGTAGAGAAGGAGGTCTGAGAACAGATAAATTTATTTCTGAGAAAAGATTCTTCTCTAGATAAAAAAAAAAACTATGAAATTCTAACTAGAGGCAAATAGCAAATCCATATCTACATCCTCGGCTCTTAGATAAGGAAATGACAGTTGAAGGGTTCACTTAGGATGGCCTTCTCCCTATACCGACTGTTCATATTGAGTTCCTGGCAGAACCAGAATATCACACATATTGAAAATACTTCCCTCAAGTACTATCAATAGTATTCCATCATGAAGGAACTGTCCACTGAGTTGGTAACAATAATGGAGCTTGTTCACATTTCTACAGGCAGCACTTAAACTTGACTGTCTCTGACCACCACTGGTTAAGTCCACAGTTAGAATTAAGAAAGTTTACCATAAATACTATAAATGGAGGGTCATAAGATCTCCAGATTTTGTAGCATGTTCTGAAGCTTCATCAAGTCAGATATCAGATTCAGCCATGTAGCTAGGAAGGGAGATGTAAACCTCTACATTTTTTTCACTGCTTTCAAGTCTCAGGGAGCTACCAAAATCATTGATGATACCAACAGATTTAAAATAAAAATTTTAAAATTATATATTTTTTTTACAATGCCATTACAAAACAATATTTACTGTATTATTGTTATACCTATGATGTGCCTTTCAATCCCTTCAATTATTCATTACATATCTAGAAGCCTGTACCTCCTCCTATCTTTTTTCTGTTTTGGCCTTTCCCCTATGCCACTCCCCTCCAGCATCCCTCAGTTTCTTTTCTTTATTTTTGGGTCTGTTTCTCCTGATTTTGTTTGTTTTGCGTATAATTGAAATTGTATGGTATTTGTCTCTCTCTGTCTGACTTATTTCATTTAGCATAATACCCTCTAGTTCCATTCATGTTGTTGCAAATAACAAGATCTCCTTGTGTTTTAGTGGCTGAGTAATATTTTATATACATACACATCTTCTTTGTGCATTGATGGATAAAGGGGTTGCTTCCATTTCTTAGCTATTATAGATAATGCTGCAATAAACATAGGGGTGAATATCTTTTCAAATTAGTGTTTGATTTTCTTTAGGTAGTTACCCAGTAGTAGAATTACTGAATTAAATGGTATTTCCATTTTTAATTTTTTGAGGAATCTCCACACTGTTTTTCACAGGGGCTGCACCAATTTGTATTCCCAATAATGTATGAGAATTCCCTTTACCTCTACAGCCTTGCTAACATTGTTTTTTCATGTCTTTTTGATCTAGTCATTCTGACTGATATGAAGTGATACCTCATTGTGGTTTTGATTAGCACTGATGTTCACCATTTTGTCATGTGTCTATTGACCATCTATATGCTTTGGAAAAGTGTCTGTTCAGGTCCTCTGCCCATTTTTAATTGGATTATTTGTGGAGGATTTTAGTACTCTTTTGTATAGTTCTTTATAAATTTAGGATATTAACCCTTTATCAGAAATATCACTTGCAAATATCTGTCATTCAGCAATGATGGTTTTTGTGTGTACAAAACAACAAAATGGTTGTTGATGGTTTATTTGTTACACCAAAGCTTTTTATTTTGGTGTAGTCCCAATAGTTTATTTTTCCTTTTGTTTCCCTTGCCTGTGATTGTCTACCTAGAAAAATGTTACTAAAGCTGATGTCAGAGAGATTACTTTATATGTTTTCTTCTAGGAGTTTTATGGTTTCACGTCTCACACTTAGATCTTTAACTCATTTTGAGTTTATCTTTGAACAGTTTATTTCTGAAATTATGTATTTTTATATTTTCTCTAGAGATATAAAATACACAGTAGGCAAACAAGAATAGAGATTGAAAAATTAATAAATGAATGAATGAATGTGAATATAATGTAATCTACCTAAAAAGCACATTTTTGAGAAAAAAAAATCACTATTGGTTGCTAAATATATTATTTTCCATACTACTGTGTATCTCTGAGATATCACAAAGTTAAAAAATACTTAATATAATCCCTATCCCTAAGCTAATTTCCTGGTGAAAATATTTGCTTACCAGGTATTTTTTAAAGTATTATATTAAAACTTCAAGGGACTCTTTTCAATGTATTGATACCATAAGTTCATTTTGTAAATCACTAGAAAAATGGAATGCAGAAGATATTCCAGATGACATTGTAAGTGTAAGTTTGAATAAAAACATAATGTGTAGTTATTTGAACAAATATTATACTCTCTGGATAAATCTGTTTTAATATGGCCTGAGGATGTAACTCCTAAAATAAATGTTACATTCATTTATGCTTACTACTGTGGGTGGTGCACAAGAAAAATACCCCCGCAAAAATATAAATATATTTAAAAAATACATTCAGAATTTTGTAGGTGACTTCTGCTTCTGCCCATGATAAAGCAGGGGACTGGATTTGTCTTCCTATCTTCAACAACTAAAAAATGAAACAAAATATATCAAAGGACAATATTTAAAGATTGGAAATAAGCAACATGAACTGGTAATCCCTGGAAAAAGAGAAACCAGTGAGGTGAGCCCTCCAATTGTCCTAGCTTCTTGACTAAAGGAAATTTCTTGTATACAATTTAAGGAAGGAGATTCCCAGCAAAGCCTGGAGACTTGATAAATTAGAGAGACAGATTGGGAATTGGGAAGGCCAAGGTGGCTATAATTTGTGAATATAATACTAAAGAATATATACTGTGTGAAGGACAAACAAAAGAGTCCACTTTAATCTTTGGCTTAGTGCTTCTTTGGAAATTTATGAGAAGGATCATGAATTTACCTGAGATTTTGGGCAGGGGGAGAGACTCAAAAGCATTAGTCTGAATAATTATCAGAGTTCACAGAAGGCAAAAGTAATTTGTTTTCTTACCAACCAGAGAGTAAAGAACTAATAATACAAAAAGGATCAGAAGAGACCATGGGCGCCTGGGTGGCTCAGTGGGTTAAGCCTCTGCTTTCGGCTCAAGTCATGATCTCAGGGTCCTAGGATGGAGTCCTTCATTGGGCTCTCTGCTCAGCAGGGAGCCTGCTTCCCTCTCTCTCTCTCTCTCTCTGCCTGCCTCTCTGTCTACTTGTGTTCTCTCTCTATCAAATAAACAAAATCTTAAAAGAAGAAGAAGAAGAAGAGACCTTAAAAGGTAATGCATAAGTAGTGGGGTTAAATTAGGCAGAGATTAAAGGCGCTCTGAGTTTACCATAATAAATTATTGTTGGGGAATCCGAAAAAGAATGTGATAGATTTTTTTATTACAGAACCAAATCAAACATTATTTAAAAGAATACAACAAAATCCAGCACTTGACAGTTTAAAATCCACATTGTCCCTTAGCCATTAAAAAATTTCCAACATGCAAAGCAGAAAAATATGGACCATACCAGAAGTAAATCAATTAATATAAACTGAATGGAAAATGACAGATACCATAGAATTATAAGACAAGGTAGCTAAAAGAACTGTTTTCTATATGTTTGTATCTTTAGAAAGTTATACGAATATATGGCCATCATCAGGGAAACTCAAATCAAAAGCACATTGAGATACCACCTTCTACCGGTTAGAATGACCAAAATTCACAAGACAGGAAACAACAAGTGTTAGTATGTGGAGAAGGGGGAAACCCTCTTACACTGTTGGTGGGAATGCAAGTTGGTGCAGTCACTCTGGAAAACAGCGTGGGGATTCCTCAAAAAATTAAAAATAGAGCTACCCTATGACCCTACAATTGCACTACTGGGTATTTACCCCAGAGATGCAGACGCAGTGAAAAGAAGGGCTCTCTGTATCCTAATGTTCATAGCAGCAAAGGCCACAATCACCAAACTGTAGAAAGAGCCAAGATGCCCTTCAACAGATGAATGGATAAAGAAGATATGGTCTGTATATACATTGGAATATTACACAGCCATCAGAAAGGATGAACACCCAACTTTTGTATCAACATGGACAGGACTGGAGGAGATTATGCTGAGTAAAATAAGTCAAGCAGAGAAAGTCAATTGTCATATGGTTCCACTTGTGTAACATAAGGAATAACATGGAGGACATTAGGAGAAGGAAAGGAAAAGTGAATTGGGAGAAATCGGAGGGGGAGATGAAGCATGAGAGATGTGGACTCCAAGAAACAAACTGAGGGTTTTGAAAGGGAGGGGAGTGGAAAGATGGGTGAGCCTGGTGGTAGGTATTACGGAGGGCACATATTGCATTCAGTAGTGGGTATGGTGCATAAATAATGAATCTTGGAACACTGGGGGAAAAAAAAAAGAATATATGGCCAAAATGGCTAGAGTAATATAAAATGTAAAGAAAAGAAAAGTACTTCTAGAGGTTTAAAAATGAAACACCTACAAAAATGCATTAATAGAATTAACAACATGTTAGCATATTAATCCCTCTAGAGTAATGTGTGAATTTAAGAGGTAACAAAAGAAAAGCAAAATGAACAACTATCCAAAAATGGAGAAAAGAGGAAAAAAATTTAATATAAACCAAAAATTATCACTGAACTTTGTCATAGTATCAAGCAATCTAACATAGGTATAATAGAAGTCTGAGAAGAAATAGTAGCAGAAAATATATTTGAAGAAATGGCTATTTTACCCCACCCCACACACACACATCCGATTTCATAGAGATTATAAAACCACAGACCTGAGAAGCTCATTAAAACCAAAATAGAAGAAAGGTGAAAATAATCCCAAATCATGTTATAGTTAGATTGCTGAAAAGCAGTCATAAAGAGAAAAAATTTTAATCAGAAAAAAGAAACAAGATTTTATATAGACAGTGACTATAGAATCCTTGTCAGAAATTATTCAAATGAGGTTAAAATAAAGCAACTTTTTTTAAGTACTGAAATTAAAAATAAAACTCTCATACCAGCCTTATATTTTGGGAACTGATTTCTTGTGTTTTGAGTTTCACAGGTTACCAGATGGAAAGAAATTTGCCCCAGGATTGATTATACCAAAATCTCATCCATACATAATTTAATTGAATTAGATAATGAGATTTGAGACTTTTGAACTAATTTGACTTAAGTGAGATTGCAAGCTTGAGAGATGATGATGCAGTGGGTAGATGGTTTTGAAGAACTTGGGTTACAGATGTATTTTGTATTTGGAATGGATGTGAACTTTTAAGGGCCAGAAGGTTGACTGCAGTAAACTGAATGATGGATCCTTCAAGATGTTTATGTCCTAATCCAAGGAAACTGTGTGCATTCTACCTTACATTCAAAAGGGACTTATCATTTTTTTAAGTTAATAAACTTGAAATGGGACGATTACTCTGGATCTGGGTAGGGTTGATGTAATCACAAGACTCCTTAGAGAGAGAGGTTAGAAAAAAAAAAAAAAAGGAAGATCAGATAACACCAACAGAAGTTGGAGGGAGGAACCATACTTTGAAGGTGGAAGAAGAGGTCATGAGCCAAACAATGAATCTGGAAAGGCAAGGAAATAAATTCTCCCTGGTGTCTCCAGATAGGACAAAACCCTGAAGAGTCACTTTGAAGTTCTGACCTCCCAAACTATAAGAGAGTAAATTTCTGTTTTTTTTAAGCCACCAGATGTGTAATAATTTGTCACAACAGCATTATAAAACCAATTCGTAACATTAATAAAATATGTAGAAATAAAGTGCCTGAAAGCAGTAGCATGAGGGATAGGGGGAGAAGAGAAATGGAAGGATTCAGTTTTAAGTTTCTTACATTATTCATGAATTGATCTATTATTATCTGAAAGTACATTATGATAAGTTAAAGATATATACTGTTAGCCCTAGCATAACTGCTAAGAAAATTAAATAAGAGGATAGCAAATTAGTGAATACTAGAGAGAGAATAGACTCATTAAAAAAAATAATAATAAAATCTCAATCCTATCAAAAGAAGGCAAGAGGAAAAAACTATAAATAACAAAAATAGAAAATAATAATGTAACATAGCAAACAACTACTTTGATAATTACATTAAATGGAAATAGTCTAAGCCTTCTAATTAAAAATCAGATATCGCCATTCTGTATTTTAAAAAAGACACAACCATATGTCTAACAACAACAAAAAATAAAGCCATTTTATATATAAAGTCATAGGTTGATTAAAAATAAAAAGATGGAAAAATATGCTTTATTAAGACTAATTATAAGAAAGCTGGAGTTGTGATATAAATCTCAAAGTAGATTTAAGAGAAAGAATAAAAGGTAAGGGGAAAAAATTGATGATAAAAGTTTATCAAGAGGATGAAACTGTCAATAAGGCGATGTACCTGGTAACTGAACTTCAAAACACATGAAGCAAAAACTTATAGAACTGATAGAAAAATGAAAAATCCAAAATTATAGTTGAAGATTTTTAACACTTCTTTATGAGTAATTCAGAGAATTGCAATTGGATAGAAAGTCAATAGTATATGATGTAATTCAGTAATGCAGTATTTTTGCCAAATGTATTCATAGAATACTAAACAGCAGAAGAATACACATTATTCTCAAATGCAAATTGGCACACATGTATTCTGAGCAATAAAAGTAGTTATAAGTTTAAAAGAAAAAAAAATGTGCAAACTAAATACTCTGACCCAAGTAAAATTAAATGCCAATCAATAGTAATATATGGAAATCAAATATTTAGAAATTAAACAAAGTGGTCAGTGAGAAAATTATAAGGGAAATTAGTACATTTAACAATATAAAATGAATGAATAGCATTTTAAATGTGGGATGAAGCTAAAGCTTTTTTAAAGGAAAATGCACAGTAGTTAAAGCCAGAAATTTCTCAAATCATTGACCTAATAATTTTACTTTAAGTCACCTGAAAAGGAGAAAAATTAATCCAAAAATAATCAGAAGGAAAAAACGACCAAGGATAAGGGCAAGAGTAAATAAAATAGGAAATAAAAACAAAGGAGAAAAATCAAAGAACCCCCAACTCGATTTTTTTAAGTTCAATAATATTTATAAACTTCTATTAAACTAATGAGAAAAATAAAGGAAAGACACAAGTGACCAATAACAGAATTTTAAAAGGTACTACAGATCCCACCATATTTAGCAACGTGGAGCAAGTTTATGCTGGTTTAATACTGAGATAAAATATGCAAGGCCCTGAAAATAATCTACTAAAGCTCACTTAGAAGAAAAAAGAAACATAACCTAAATAATCTTAATTGAATCAGTAGCTAAAAACCTTCCACAATGAAAATCTAAACCCATAGGACTTAACTGGTGAATTCTAACATGTATTTTAAAGATTTATTTGAGAGAGAGCACGGACTGCGCGAGCAGGGGGAGGGGAAGAGGGAGAGAGAAGGGAAGAATATCCAGCAGACTCCACACTGATCACAAAGTCTGACCTGGGGCTCCTTGCCAGGACGCTGAGGTCATGATACCACCAAAACCAAGAGTAAATACTCAACCAACTGAGCCACCAGGCTCTAACAAGCTTTTTTTTTTTTTTTTTTTAAGATTTTATTTATTTATTTGACAGACAGAGATCACAAGTAGGCAGAGAAGCAGGCAGAGACAGAGAAAGGGAAGCAGGCTCCTTGCTGAGCAGAGAGCCCAATGCGGGGCTCCATCCCAGGTCTCTGGGATCATGACCGAGCCGAAGGCAGAGGCTTTAACCCACTGAGCCACCCAGGCGCCCCTCTAACAAGCATTTAAAAAGTGATACAATTCCAGGGAACCTGGGTGGCCTAGTTGGTTAAACATTTGACTGTTGATTTCTGCTCAGGTCATGATCTCTGGATCTTGAGATCAAGCCCAGCATAAGCGCCACACTGAGCATACAGCCTGCTTAAGATTCTCTCCCTCTCCTTCTGGAACCTGGGTGGCTCAGTTAGCTAAGCATCTGGCTCTTGATTTTGGCTCAGGTCATAATCTCATGGTGCTGGGATTGAGCTCTATGTTAGGTTCCCCCACTCAGCAGGGAGTTAGCTTCTCTAACTCTGCCCCTCCCCCAACTTATGCTCTTTCTCTCTCTTAAAAAAAAAAATATGTATATATGAAGTAATACAATTCCACAGACTTTTCTAGGAAAAAGAAGAATACATTTCAGTTTATTTTATGAAGGAGCATTAATTTGATAACAAAATTTTTAAAAGTTATTACAATAAAATTAAAGATAAATGTCTCTGAACATAGACTCTAAAATAATTATCCCACATTCAGAAAACTCAATTTAGCCATGTATAGAAAAGATCATACATCATAATCAAGTTGAGTTTATCCTGGGAATTGAAGGATGGTTTAACATTCAAAAAATAATCATTATAATTTGCAGTGTTAATAGACTAAAAATGAAAAATATATAACTATGTCAATAAATTGAGACTAGATACAGAAATAGCATTTATCAAAATTCAACATCCATTCAGATTAAAAAAAAGAAAATTCTTAGAAAATTAGATTGATGAAAGTGTCTACTCCACTACAACTTTCACCACACTTAAAGGTGAATGACTAGAGACAGCAGGGTGGCTTAGTCAGGTAGTGACTGACTCTTCATTTCGGCTCAGGTCATGATCTCCAAGTTGCGAGATTGAGCCCTGCGTCAGGCTCTGTGCTGGACATGGAGTCTGCTTAAGATTCTCTCTCCCTCTCCTTCTGCCCCTCCCCACCCCCCCCTTCCTCTCTAAAAAGCAGGGAAAAAAATGGTAAATGACTAAATATTTTTCCTCTAAGATCATAAACAATTCAATAATATCCATTGCTACCACTTGTAGAGAAAGTTGTAGTGGAGATTCTCATCAGATCAATAAGGAAAGAAAGGAAAGCATATAAATTAGAAATAAATAACATCCTTATTGGTAGACAAAATGAATACTCAAAAATCCTAAGAAATCTACAGAAGAAAGCTATGAGAAATTACAAGTGAATCTAGCAATATCATAGTAAAGTTAATATGCAAAATTAAACTATATTTTATATAGTACCAATGAACAACTGAAAATTGAAATAAAAATATACCACGCACAATAGCATCAAAAATCATGAAATTTGGAGACCTCAATTGTAATAACACAAGATCAAGCCACAGAAGACTACAATTCACTCTGACAGATATTGAAGAAATCTTAAAGAAATGAAGATAAATTCCATATTCATGAATTGGAAGATACAATAATCTTAAGATGTCAGTTATCTCCAATTTGGTCTGTGAATTCAAAGCAAACCCAATTAATTCCCAGAATTCTCTTTTAAGAAATTTGGCAAGCTGATTATATAATTTATTTAGAAATACAGAGAACATAAACTAGTCACCAGTTACTCCAGTATTAATGGAGTCATGGATGAATCTTAAGATATTATGCTAATTGACAAAAGCACACAGAAAAACCATATATGATTCTTTTTACATAAAGTTCTAGAGAAGAACAAAAATATTGTAACTGAAAGCATACCAGTGGTTTTAAAGGATGGGGCTCAGGAAGACAGGATTGATTACAAGTGAATCTGGATGAACTTTTGGGGAGATAGTAATGTTCCATATCATGATTTTGTTGATTAAACAACCACGCATATTTGTGAAATTTATTGACTTGTACATGTAAAATAAGTAAATTTATATTATGTTAATATACCTCAATAAAGCAGATTAAAAATAATTTGTATATACTATACAGTTGGGAAAAGACAGTCGCTTAGACAAATCATGCTGGGAAATTGGAAAGCTACATGCAAAAGAATGACACTAGACCACTTTCTTATACCATACACAAAAGTAAATTCAAAATGGATTAGAGACCTAAATTTGAGACCCCAAACCATAAAACTCCTAAAAGACTCATAGCCAATAATCTCTTGGACATGGCCTGAGGAGCATGTTTATGGATGTATCCTTACCAAAATAAAGAGCTTTTTCATGGCAAAGGAGAAATGAAAATGAACAAAATGAAAAGGCAACCCAAACTACTGAATGGGAGAAGATATTTGCAAATGATATACTTGAGAAGGAGTTAACATGCAAAATATGTAAAGACATTTTACAACTCAACACCAAAAAAATAAATATTTAAATTTTAAAATGGGCAGAGGACCTGAATAGACATTTTTCCAAAGAAGACATATAAATAGCTAACAGACATAGATAGCTGAACATCGCCAATCATCAGAAAGCAAAAATCAAAACCACAATGAGATATTCCCTCACACCGTAGTAAGAATGGCTAGAACCAAAAAGACAAGAAATAACAAATGTTGGAAAGAATGTAGAAAATAGGAAGTTGTTGTGCCTTATTGGTAGGAATGTAAATTGGCACAGCTGGTGTGGAAAAAGTATGGAGGTCCCTCAAAAAAATTTAAAATAGAACTACCATATGACCCAATAATGCCCCTACTGGATATTTACCCAAGAAAATGAAAGCACTAATCTAAAAAGATATATGTACCCCATATTTATTACAGCATTATGTAAAATAGTCAAGATAATGGAAGCAACCCCAGTTTCTATCAATACATGAATGGGTAAAGAAGATGTGGAAGACATGTACAATGGAATATTACTCAGCCATAAAAAAGAATGAGATTGCGCCCGTTAATGCAGCAACATGGATGAACTAGACGGTGTTATGCTAAGTGAAACAGGTCAACTGAGAAAGACAAATACTTTATGATTTCACTTATATGCAGCATTTTAAAAAAAACAACAACAAAAGAACAAACAAAAAAGCCAAACTGACACATAAATACAGAGAACAAATTGATGGTTGCCAGAGAGGGGGAGGTGGGAGAATGGACAAAATAGGTGAAGACGATTAAAAGGTACAAACTTCTAGTTATAATGCAAATAAGTCACAGAGCTGAAAAGTACAGCACAGGGAATATAGTCAAATAAAATAAATATAATTGAAATAAAATTTGTTCGAGGAGACCAAATTTGACACATAATTTAAAAATGTTGATGCTTTTTGACAAATTTGTTTGACAAAACAAATCTACCTTAACATTTCCTAAAAATATATAATCCTGAATAAATGAATAGGTGGAAATATGAATAAATGAATGTTACAGTGAAAGAATAATTGAGAATAAATAAACACAGTAGGAGCAACCAACAGTAGTTGCTTCATAATCAGAAGACGATAAAAATATGTGTAGTTCTGATGTCATAATTTGGAGTTACACATATTAAGATAACTTTTATAAATGTACATTCAATTATGTGTATGAAATAGCTGGAAAAGCAATTGAACAAACCAACAAGTAAGTTCATTATCTATGCTCAGAGGAGGATGGAGAAAAGGAATTTTGTCTCACTTACTACCAAAATTTCTAGTACTAAGATAATACAGCATGCTAGTATTTCATTTGGGGAAATAGTTTCCCAAAATACCAATTTAGCTATATTTATATTAAAGTGATACTGATAAAATATCTCTCACAAATACAAGATTTTCCAAACTTGAGCACTATAATCAAAACCTCCATATGGCAGGGGCGCCTGGGTGGCTCAGTGGTTTAGGCCACTGCCTTCGGCTCAGGTCATGCTCTCAGGGTCCTGGGATCGAGTCCCGCGTTGGGCTCTCTGCTCGGCAGGGAGCCTGCTTCCCTCTCACTCTCTCTGCTTGCCTCTCTGCCTACTTGTGATCTCTCTCTGTCAAATAAATAAATAAAAATCTTAAAAAAAAATAAAATATTAAAAAAAAACCTCCATATGGCAAAGTCACAAATAGCTAATATAATATTGTAATAGAAGAAATATATATAATCCCTTAACAGAAAAACCATTTAGACATGATCCTTTGCAAACATCACCATCACTTCTACCTACTTCTTTTAAAGATTATAAAATGAAAATTTAGAAATGTATATTCAGTTACCTAAACTCACAGTATGGAAGAGCCCAGATAGGAAGTCAAAATTGGGTTCTTATCAGAATGGTTTTTTGTGTTTTGTTTTGTTTTTTGTTTTGTTGAGAGAGAGCATGGTGGTATGGGGAGGAGCAGAGGGAGACAGAAAAAGAGAATCTCAAGCAGGCTTCATGCCCAGCTTGGAGACCAGTGTGGGGCTTGACCTCACGACCATGAGATCATTACCTGAGCCAAAAATCAAGAGTACGAAGCTTAACCAACTGAGCCACCCAGGCGCCCCTCAGAATGTTCCTTTAAGAATGTCACGTTGCCTCTTATATTCATCAAAACATGATTCAATTGGGAATAGGCAGTGCTAACATTATAAAAAATATCTCTAAGTACCTCCTGGGAAATCACAAACTTACTCTTTAGATTTAAAGCCATCCCTGGGGCAGATTTGTAGTTTCCTGTCAAATGCAACAAGTCTTTCAGCAGTCAAATTACACCTACTTCACACACTTTCAAAGTTGAAAAATCATGGATCCCAAACAATGACTGACAAGAATGGAGTGTAAAACACACCCAAGACCAATACTGAAACTAGATGTTAAAGAAATAAAAAGCCAGATCACAAAGTATGGATAATAGATGTATAGTAGGCTTTCAATGAAGTGTTTAGAGAGAGATAATTTATATGGGTAAAATGCTCTTTAATGCATTTACAGGGACAGCCAAATTGTTATCTTAAATATCATTGACATCCCATTACCGTACAAATGTGGTATGTTGTACTCTTTTGAAAGAAAAGATGATATTTCAAGCAAATTCAGAACATATCACAAATTTAATCATGTCATAAAATATTTACTTAGCAATATAGTATAAAGAAGGAAGTCTGTTTTGCAAAATAGTATAGTTTATATATTTGTCTTGAAAAAAATACCTTTGCTTAGACTTTTTCTGTAACAGAGTTTGAATGCAAAGTAATAAATCCTTAATAAATACTTTATGTCCTCAGAATGTTTTAGCAATGATTTTTGTGTTGTTGGAAGCAGAGCATATGAAATAAATTTTCTTGAATAGATTATTTTGATTACTTTTTTTAATCCAGTGTACTTTGGTAAATTATTATGGTTGAAATGTGAAGGGAGGAAAAAGTTCAAAGGAAATCATCGTACATATTTTTAAGAAGTCATTATTATATACATATTATCTCCATAACATTTAAATCTAAAGCAATATATTTTATAGAATTTAAAGCTGATGAAACAGAAACTTAAACTTCCTAAAATCATCACAATAAATTGGGATTCTGGGGGGGCCTGGGTGGCTCAGTGGATTAAAGCCTCTGCCTTCAGCTCAGGTCATGATCTCAGGGTCCTGGGATCGAGCCCCGCATCGGGCTCTCTGCGCGTCGGGGAGCCTGCTTCCTCCTCTCTCTGTGCCTGCCTCTCTGCCTACTTGTGATCTCTCTCTGTCGAATAAATAAATAAAATCTTTTTAAAAATAAATAAATAAATAAATTGGGATTCTGAATGAATCTTTTCCTAATTCTGATGTGCTCATATTTTAGAGAGGTGTCAGAGGATCTCTTGGGGCTAGACTTTTTTATGGGAAAGGGTTTTGGGGATGGTTAATTCTATATGTCAACGTGGCTAGGCCATAGTACTTGGATACTTGGTCAAACACTTTTCTTGGGGCGCCTGGGTGGCTCAGTGGGTTAAAGCCTCTGCCTTGAGCTCAGGTCATGATCCCAGGGTCGTGGGATCGAGCCCCACATCGGGCTCTCTGCTTAGCTGGGAGCCTGCTTCCTTCTCTCTCTCTGCCTGCCTCTCTGCCTACTTGTAATCTCTATCTGTCCAATAAATAAATCTTTAAAAAAAAAAAAAAACACTTTTCTTGACGATGCTGCAAGGGTATTTTTTTAGATGAGATTAACATTTCAATCTGTAGGCTTTGAATAAAGTGGATCACCCTCCATAATGTGGATGGGCCAATCAGTTGAAGGCTTTAAGAGAAAAAAGACTGACATTACCAAAGAAGAGAGATTTCTGCCTTTAGTCTGCCTACAACATCATCTGTTCCCTGAGTTTCCAACCTGACATCCCTCCCTGCAGTTTGGGCTTGCTAGCCTCTACAGTTGTATGAAGAGTCACTTCCTTCCACTGTCCCCTCTTATTCTCTGTACACACACACATGCACATACATGCAGACACCTCTTAGGTCTCTTTCTCTAGAGAACCCTGACTAATATAGCTTCCTGTATCTTATCAAAACCTACTAAATGCCTTTCCTCATCACCTGCTTGCTTAAGTTTACGTGAGCTAATTATCCACTCACTATTGGCAAAATTTCAGTTATACATGACTAATTCTCTGAAAATATGTAATTAAATGAGCAGGTACTTCTGACTTTAAGCCCCAAAAGAATTCCATGGGCTATATATAGTTGAAAAAAATTTCAAAAAGAATAAAAACTTTCACCAAACAAAATGCCATTATAAAATTTGACCCATAACTGATATTATGCTACCATCTATATCTTACTCATTTGAGTATACAATTGTGTGAATGTGAAGTAAAAAATTAAGGGTAAACCTGAAGTTAGAGAGCAAGTTTAGGTTATATGAGGAAGTAAACTGAACTGTCAGCACAGATTAATTTTCACCTTGAGTTTGGCCACAGTATTGCTGGCATGCCCTGTTGGTTTTACCACTCTTCCAGCTTTGTCTATCTTCCAGCAAAGCCACCTTGTAAACAAAGTAGAATCAGTAACTAGACTCAGTATTTTCTATTTCAGATCAAGTCCTCTTGTATTGAAAATTTTCTGCCTTATTGCTAAGACCGATCCCTTTTTTTATGCCCAGTTGTTATTCTAGATAGTGGACATTTCTTTCCTTCCTCCCTCCCTCCCTCCATTCCCTCCTTCCTTCCTAATTTTTCTTTTCACTTCTCCCTTTCTGATAGCAAACTGATTCCATTTTAGAAAACTGTGCCACTGGGTGGTAGCTCAATAAATTCCAATACCATGTTCTTCTGCTACAAATACAAATAGTCCTCAAAGATTCTAACAGAATCTTTTTGGAGACCCCTCAGTCAATCAGTAAGTCTTACACCTAACTTTAGCCAAATGACTTCAGTACTTGAGTCGTGAGCTGAATCACATAGAAAATAAGAAGTAATTGGAGACCATTCACTTCTATGATGGTATCATGAAAATGGTGGTGTTCCTATCCTATCATGATTCTCTATCTGTTGTTTCCTATCTTAATTCTGTATCTAATTCTCTTGCCTTTCCATCAGTTCAGTGAGATAACACAACTCTTGAATAGATTATTCATTTAATTAGTTTATTGTGGAATTTAAATTCACTGGAAAGTAAACATAACTGGTTTTATTATTCAATAATAAATGCCACCTGCAGCTGTATTGTTCCTAATCTCCTTTCCCATTGGATAGTAGGTCTCTTAAGAACATCTTAATCAGATTCTGTAACTTTTGAGAAAATGATTTCAAACAGACTGTATATGGCATTGAATATTCAGTTCTATTCACCTATAAAACTTAACTTTCAAATGTGATTCAAAAATGTTCTCTTCCCTGCCCCAGTGCAGGCTGGAGCTGTGGACTTGACTATTTGAAATGGATGACATGAAGTGTCATGTGGCTTTCTCTTTAGAGGTGTGATATGAGGTGTGACAGCTTTTCTCTTGTTTTCTAGGAACCAGCTCCTTTTCTATTGGTGAAAGAGAGGAGGAACATAGGTAGGCATAGGTCTCCTAACTTTACCTCATGGTAGTTGATTTGTTGAGTTCTCCATGAACTCAGTCTGGTTCTTGTCCGACATTTATATTTACTCTTCATATGGAGAGATCAATGCATATATTGTGCTTGGGCTCCTTAAAGTAATGTTCAGATTCACCCTGATGGCCTCCAAGACTGAAGATCCCTCTAGGGGATCATCTATTCCTTTTCAGTCCTTTCACTGGCACTATACCCCAAAACTTCCACTGGACTGAGCATCATATTTTTTTTTAACCCAGCAGCCATTCAATCAGTCCAATGGCTTCTGACCCTCCACTAACATCTAAACTCTTTCAATCATGTCCATGGTAACTACCACAGAATTCTTCCATATGCCTTAAATATTGGAAAGATTGTTTGCTGGTTAAGTTCTCCTTCCCATGCACATGGCATTGTGATTATGATGTTTAATATTATGTATCAACTTGACTGAGCATGGGGCACCCAAATTAAATAATATTTCAGATGTGTCTGCAGTGGTATTTCAGATGAGATTTAGCATTTGGTTTAGTGAACTCAGTAAAGCAGATTGACCTGCTCAGTATTGATATCCATCATCCAATCCATTAAGGGCCTGAATCAAACAAAAAAGCAACAGAAGGAGGAATTCATTCTCTACCTGACTATTAATCTGGGACATCAAGCTTCTTCTCCCCTGAGACTTACACCATTGATCCTCCAGTTCTAGAAAATATGTTACTTGTTTTCCTGGGTCTTCAGCTTACAGTAGCAGATGTGAGATTTCTCAGCTTCCATTATTGTCTGAAACAACATCTTACAATAAATCATATATGTATATATCTTATATTGGTTCTGTTTCTCTGGAGAACTCTGATTAATATAACCATGATACCTTTAAATTATCTGTCACATGGAATTGTGACATCAAACTCTGTTCACCTATATTTAAACTTTAGGAGAAACATATTAAGAACATCTATTCTCCAAAATGCTGATGGTAGGCCGAAGATGGCAAAGAGATTCTTAGATTCCAAAAATGCTTTTATAAGATTGTCCATAGCATATTCAGTTTTTGGGGCAAGAGAAACCTAACAGTTGTGCAACTCATTAGGTAGGCAGACAGGTAGTGAGATGTCCATTTGCAAAGCCAAAAGTAATCTCCAACAGTGTTTGTACTGGTGCTCACCTTATATGGCTCTAGGTAGGAAAATGCCCTCTTGAGAAGAGGAGAGAATACCTTTTCAACAGAAACTCTTCACTCCTCTCAAAATTATCTCTGCATTTTCCTTTCAGCTCATATTTACTGGGTTGTAGGAAACCAATACATAGAAAAATGTAGAGTATCTGTAATTAGTTATCTGGCCAAGATGGGATAGAAAGCAGAGAAATTCATATTCATATTCCAGGTGGTTTGAGTGAAATGAACAGATGAAACTTCTAATTAAACTTGTTTATGACTCTTTGTGTACCTATTAAGTTTAAGAATCTAGAGAGAGGGATTGGATAATTTCTACCATTGAAAATATGAAATGTGTGAGATATCCCAAAACAGTAGAATAGGGGTGTTGCTGTCGGTGACAGTAAATATGTTAATAACTGAACATGATCAAATTTCTAGATTTTCACATCAAAGCGAAGAGTGCAGTTCAGCAAGTTTTCTACATTAAGAAATTTTATTTTGTGTAACTGTAAGGTTTCATGTAGCTTCCAGATTTCTGGGGGGAGAAAATGCAGAGACCGATTCTTGAGATAGCTGAATATTAATCACAATAGAATTTACAGGTTTGCCTTATGTACAATGATTGGAAAAGAGGGTGAGCCCAACAATTTGGGAATATCTGAGAGAAGTTAGAGTATTCATGGCAGGCTAATGCCCTACCACACACTAAAACATCTATTATTCTTCCCTTACCTGAGGAAGCACTTTTTCCTTCCCTTGCTTAAGAATGTATTGTTTCTTTCTTGGAGAGGCATTACTTGATGAAGGTTTCTTATGGAAGGGAACAAATTATTCATTTTCCAGTCACATTTGCTGACAAACTCATATGGAATACCTTAAATCTGTGTGATGAAAGTGATGGAGTCACAGCAAGAAAGTTCAGTTACTGACTGGAAAGAAGAGTTTCATACCCCCACTGAGGAGTTCTTTATCCCTGAGAGATCACTGACAATCTCTGGATATAACCTGCAGTAAACTGTTTTAGCATATGTGTAAAAGTAGTTTAGAAAATCCTTATCTTTTCATGTATGCAAGAGCCCACTGGTTTGATTGTGTACTGATAAGAGAAACTATTCCTCAGGATACTGCAGAAAGGTGAAAGGCACCATTTTTGCATGTTTGGAGGACGATTCTGAATGCAGTAGCTGTAGAGACAATTTTCAAATGAGACTGAAAACTTCACATTTGTGATAGGAGCAGCAGTTTAAGTTTGGCTTTCCATTGATCTAGGAAGCTCCATCTAGGCCTGTTTCTTTAGATCATCCAACAATTCTGTGAGGTATTTCTTGGCTGTGTTTTGTGCCTTTTTTTGTAAACTAACTAGAAAAGAGTCTCCACAAATGAACCCTGTATACAGAGTCAATAAATAAGTAACCTCCTATAAGTAGCCCTCTCCAACACAGGTGTTGGTTTAACAGATTAATCATAATTGGATCTATCTTCATCCTCTAACTATGTAAAAACAGAGGCATATGGTTGGGAAAATAATGATCCAAAGAGCTGAGGAAAATCACATATTATCCCAAAGTGGAAGATGGATATAAGTAAGAGAGGAAAGCGAGTATTTCCCACCTTTTCCAGAATACTAGAGTGTAATATTATATGAAAATGCCCATATTTATAGTCCAGAATCCCTTAGTTAGAGAAATCTATTTCTCAGAGGTGTTAGGAACAGTCTCAATGAATGGGGAAGGAAAGGGGGGATTGTAAATGGAGATCTAGTCTTTAGGAAATACTCAGCAGATCTAACTTACTCTTGGAAATTTGATGTGAACTTTGAAGAAAAATGGTTTTAGAAGAAGAAATATCAATAAACAATGCTTTGGAATATTTTAAATAGGCGTCCTTTCATGGTATTTGCTGCTTCCAACTCTGCAACCAGGGCTATCCTTTTTTTTTTTTTTTTAAACCTCTGTTTAATTCCTATCCATAACTAGACAACCTTCTGTTTTTTTAAAAATGATGAAAGTTTTCACTTTCTTTTGTTTTACAGATGTATGAAATAATGTAGATTTCTCCCATTTTTTTTTTCAATATAATTTATAACTTGGCTTTTATAGTCTGACTGTATATAGGCCTACTCAGGTATAGTTAAATATCTGTAAACTTCAAGATAAGCTTCTTTGATGACAAGAGGCCCTTGGTGATCTCTGCTAACATAATGGAAAGAGAATAGTTTTGGCATAAAGTAGTTATACCGGGGCTCCTGGGTGGCTCAGTGGGTTGAGCCGCTGCCTTCGGCTCAGGTCATGATCTCGGGGTCCTGGGATCGAGTCCCACGTCGGGCTCTCTGCTGAGCGGGGAGCCTGCTTCCCTCTCTCTCTCTCTCCGCCTGCCTCTCTGTCTGCTTGTGATCTCTCTCTGTCAAATAAATAAATAAAATCTTAAAAAAAAATAAAGTAGTTATACAAAAGTAATAGTTTTATATATATGCAAACCTTAGCAAGTTACAATTTTCTCTAAGTTTTATTTTCTAAATATATACAATGATGAAAATTTTCCAATCTTCAAAGTTGCCCATAGGGAAAAAATTCACAGAATTCTTTCAAAAATGTAAAACACTATAAAATGCAAAATACACACACATACACACACACACACATGCATACATACGCACATATAATGGGTGGATAGGCAAGGGGTTGTGAGTGGATACATGTATGTATGGGTGTGGGTATGTGTGTGTATAAAATCAAGGTGAAGGCATCGATGGAAATTCCTTTGGCCTTGTTAGGAGTGTTGGCAAGCAAAAGAATGAGATGGAATTGTCACTAGAACGTAGGCTCTGGGTCCTAAAAAGAAGCTAACAAAGTTGACAATTTATTTTTCATTTTATTGTGACAGAGAGCCCTAAAACAAGATTGTGAATGCAAATTGCTTTGATCCTTCTGACAGATATAGAAAAGAACACATATACCAAATCAAAAGCCACATACCATGTACATGAGGCTCTGGCAATTTGATTCAGAAAATATATCCAGCACACCAAATACTATCAGAACTACTACTTAGTTAAACTTATGGTATTCTGTGGTCATCTGCCATGATCTTACTCATTTTTGTAGGAGTTAGATTGCTAAAATAAATGGGGATATATGATGGATTCCATTACCCTTTCATTATTTATGTTTTTGATGGCACTAATTTTATCATTTCCCTTGGAATATAACATCGTTTCTTACTTCTCTTTTCAAGAGGGGAGCAGTTTTGGGAGATTCTGCTTGGCCTTTCCTACTAAAATGGCCTTTACACCATATAGTGAGGGACAAATGTGAGGAATCTGTCCTCTGTGTAGTATTTCCATTTCCATTATACATTTGAGAATTAGAAATATAACTACTTGGAGGATTTGATGGACCCCACTGAGATGGACCTAGGCCAGTAGTTCAATGTAGTTAGTTGGTAGATTTCTTTTGTATTTAGTAGACCAGTTGAACCATGTACATTTACCTGAGTCTGCAGATCCATTTTCTACAGTTTTACATAACAGTTTGGCAATTCTATTTTATTTTATATGGACCATTATTTTTCAAAGATTCTAAAAATTATCTCAAAATTCATGTTAGAACCATATCCCTGGCACTGGTCAGGAGAGAGCACCAACATATCAACAAAGTCTTCCTTACCCAACTTTATATTCTATCCCCCTAGATCCAGTATCCTGAGGAACCACCACCAGTAATCCTCTCCTTATACTTGACAGTCTACATTAGTACTACAACTATAGTAGCTACTATAACTCCTTTAATATATACTCCTTATATTCCTTTAGCAGAGCCAACACTTCTGCAATTGAATCATGCTATGGTTTAACACTTATGGGTCTGATGACCACAGAAAGGGATTGGAGGCAGATCAAAAGGAAAGCAAGCATTATCTTTTAGGGTACCTGACATGTTTGGTGTTTCTACATAGTATTCATAGAAGAGAAGATCTCCACCTTCCAACAAGGTGGAGTAGGTTCCTCCTACAGGCCTCAGAAGTTAAGGAGATCCTGGGTTCAAGTTTCTTCAGTGTATTTATTCAGATATCTCCATTTCACTTAGAGTCCAACTCCTCTCATATTACAAACATGAATTTACCATTGGAGCTCTTCCAGGGCTAATATTTCAGCTTTTTATTACAACCTAATAATGAAGTCCTGGGGTCAGATTTCTACTCTGTCCACGATTCAGCTATTGGAGATAAATGTCTCTTTAAATACCTCCATGTATGCTATCTGATACATTTTGCTTTAATTCATAGTTAATCATTCTGAGTCTGTTATTTTCTTTCTTCAAATCATTAATTCTACTAATCCACAGGAGCCCAATTTCATAAGCTTTCTAATTATCCCCATGACTATTAATACCACAAAGATTACACAATCAGTATATCTCTGTCCAGCACATCTCCTCAAGTCCACCACAGTTGAAATTCTCAGTAATGACACTTACATAGCTCCACTTTTCACTAGTGATGGGACGTAACTTTCAGCCACTGATGGGTGATCCAACTTCAGAATTCCATCTTTACCACTTACTTCTTAGGACCTTCCCTGGTACTAATTATGTTGGGCTGGATTCTCTAGAAGCAAGCATTAGATAAGGATTCACATGCAAATGATTCATTAAAGGAATATTCTTCAAAAAAAAACAAGTAAATAAGTGAAAGATAACTTTTTTTAAAAAGTAAGGATTGGGTCATAGGTGACATCTGAACTTTTCTTGATTCATACAAGATGCCGTGTAGCATAAATCACACTACAGAGTTGTTCCTCTGAGGAAAATGAGGACAAATTTTTATCACATTTGTCAATGATAACTTGGGGAGCAACAAAAGTGAAGACGCTCTTATTGCCTGAGAGCTAATAGCATAATTGGCTAGAGAGAGAAGTAAATATGAGAAATTAACAGCAAACACTCATAACATCTGAATGATGAGGGATCAAGTCTGGCAAAGGGAAACTGAACAAGGCACCAACAGGGTCTTTTGCACTGGCACATAGTAAATACCCAAAGCTAATTGAAATAAAAATTATATTCACCAACATCTATTAATTATACATGATTTATATCATCACATTATAATTATAATTTTATCAGAGTCACTTGAGGAATTTTTCAAAATGTGCATACCAAAAAACTATCAGAATCACTTTGAGGATCAGGGTGGACAACATACATGTATTTTGAAAATAAATCCCTGATCTTATTAATGTACACCTTACACACACACACACACACACACACACACAAGCCAGTTAAAATCATTAAGAAGTTCTTCAGAATTTGACTCTTGACTACTGTTTTCATTTTAGTCTGGGACAGCTTCTCCATTTGATTTTATTTCCATCGATGTATTTCCCCAAATGTATAAACCATTTTACTTCTCATACATTTGCAAATAGTCTTTATTTCTTCTTTAACCCCCAACACACACTTTCCTGTCTTCCCTTGGCCTCGTTAAAAGTAGGTACTTTTGTCAGATTCTACTTACTTGCCACTATTATGAGGTTGTCATTTATAATTTAACTTACTACTCCATCCTCAGGGCTCTTACAGTTATATTTACATTGAAATCATTCCATTATATTTAAATATTTATTCTAAAATGTTTAATTAGATGATGAGATCATTGAAAGGATAGTCTAAGTTTTATTTTCTGAGGGATATTTTCATTGGGTATAGAAATCTTGGTTGATAGTTACTTTAGCACCTTGAAGATAACATTCCACAGTAATCTGCTTTTATTGTTTCTGTGCCAGCTGTCCATCTTATCATTGCCTCTTTCTAAGTATCCTCCTTTCCCTTTTCCTCTGTGTTTACGCAATTTATTTTTTTAATCTTTCGTTTTTCAGTGGTTTCACTATGATTTTTTTTTTTATTTATCCTGCTTTTTATTTGTCCTGCTTAAGGTGTTTTATTTGTCTTGCTTAAGATTCTGTGGTGTATGTTTTTCATGGATTGTGACCTTTTAATTCATTGATTATTGTTTTAGCTATGTCTTATCTGCTCCTAAATATACCCATTCTTAATTTGGGTCATTATTTTGTTAATTTTAGGTTTTCAGTTTTTTTAGGATATCTTTTTAAAATAAATTTAATAAGATATAATTTATACAATATAATTCATTGTAAAATATACAGCTCTCGGGTTTTTCATATATTTACAGACTTGTGCAACTAGAATCACAATCAAATTAGAACATTTTTATCACCACAAAATATATCAGGTATGCACTACTCTTCATTTTACCTTCTTTCACCCAGTCCTAGGCAGCCACTGATCTATTTTATGTCTCTGTAGATTGCTTTCTCTGAACATTTCATATAAATAGAATCATGTAATAAGTAGTCTTTGGTGACTATTCAGTTAGCATAATATTTTCAAGATTCATTCATGTTGCAACATATCAGTATTTCATTCTTTTTAGTAGCTGTATAATAGTCTGTTGTGTGGCTATACAACTTTTTCTTATCCATTCATCAGTTGATGGATTATTTGGGTTGTTCCCATCATTGGGTATTTTGATTAACATCACTCTGGATATTTGTGTACAAGTTTTTATATGGACATAGTATTCATTTCTTTTGAATATATAGTTAGGAGTAGAATTGCTGGATTATACAGTAATTGTTTGTTTGGGGAATTTCCAGACCATTTTCCAATATGAGTGGACCATTTTATAGTACTACCAGCAGTGTATAAAGTTCCAGTTTCTTCACATTCTTGTTAATACTTGTTACCATCTGAAATTTTTCATTATAGTCATACTAGTGTATGTGAGGTGGTATCTCACTGAGGTTTTGATTTTCATTTCCTTAATGGCTAAGAATATTTTGCATATTTTCATGTGTATTATTTTATTTCTTCTTTGGAGTATCTGTTCAGATTCTTTGTCCATTTTTTAATTAGGGTTTTTGTCTTCTTAATATGGAGTTTTAAGTGTTCCTCATATATTCTGGATTCTTTTCAATTTATCCATGGTGTCCTCTAAAGCACAAAATTGTTTCATTTTGATGAAGTCCAAGTTATCTGTTTTTTCTTTCTTTTTTCATGTTACTTATGCTTTCGGTTTCATACTTGAGAGTTTTCCTTTGTATTTGTTTTTTAGCATTTTTGTTATGATGTATCTGGGTGCTGGTCAATCTGGTTATCCTACTTGGATTTCTTTTTAGCTTCTTTGGGCTATAGATACATATTTTTCATTAAATTTGGGAGGTTTTCAGCCAATAAATTAGTTCTTTAATGTATTTCTGCTTTATCTCTCTTCTCTCCTTTCATACTTCACTATGTATATGTTGGTGTGCTTAATCATGCCTCACATTTTGTTGGGGTTTTGTTCTATTTTCTTCATTTTCTTTTCTGATCTGAAGAATGCTTAATCTCTATCAATCTATCTTCAAGTTTGCTTGTTCTTTCTTTTCTGATTCAAATATGCTGGGACCTCTAATAGATTTTGCATTTTAGGTATTCAGATTTTCAACACCAGAATTTCCGTTAGTTATTTCTTAATAACAGTTATCTCTTTGTCAGTATTCTTTATTTGATAAGATATTGTCATTATGCTTTTACTTCTTTAAGTATGATTTCCTTTAGTTATATGAGCATATTTGTAATATCTGCTTTGAAATCTTTGTCTTACATTTGGATTCCATCAAAGACAGTTCGATTGCCTGCTCTTTTTTCCCCCGTGTAAGGATTACACTTTACTATTTCTTTACATGTCATATTTTCTTTTTGAAAACTGGATATTTTAGATACTATATTGTAGTAGCTGACCCTCCTTTCCCCCCATCATCCAGGTCTTTTTGTCGTTGTTTATTTATTGAGTGACTTAGGTAGACTACTGTAGTCTATTTCACTTACAGTAATAGCTCAATATGATGTATTCTTTCCTATGATGTAACATTTGAAAGGCACAGCTTCAGGGATGTACACAGTCTCCTTATGGAGACAGAACATTTACCAAGCTTCTATTTGACTCTCTCTTTATATGATTTCTCCATATAGCTCTCTGACTCTGTTGGTATTATACTGAGCTGTTAGACCCCACTATTACTGATTACTCTATGGTTTTCAATAATATCCTAGGGCATAAATTGCTCCTAAGTTTGTTTTAACTAAATGCAGGCCCCTTTTCAAGGGTCATCTTTTCAGCAAGTGTCTGAGACTTGTTCTGGATCCCATGAGAGCTCATTTTAGCTTTCTTCTCCCCAGAGGTTTCTTTAGCTGAACCATAGTTTGGCCGTTTTTTCTTATAAAGCTACCATATACTTCTTAATTGCTTGACACCAAAACCTCCATTGTTTTCAAGAACACCCTTATGTTTGGACTTTGGGGTGCTGTTTTACAAATAAAACCAGTTCCCTTTGGGAGAGCTATGAAGCTCTTTCTTCTTATGGCTTACTTCCCAGTCCTGAGAAAAATTTTGTGGCATTTCTCCAGAGCTTTGGGCCCACCACTCTCAAGTAAGCCTGATTTATGAGCCAGATGCTGAGAGAACAGTACCATTTGGTCTTCTCATTTTGTGTTTTCAGGTATGAAACCATCAATCCAAGATATTAGAGTGAGAGTGGAGTATTTGAATCTTGCTGTACCAAAGTTAGAGATTCTATTCTATGAATGAGAGAGAGGTAAAGAAAGGAAATACGATAGCTCTCGTCATTCTTGCCTGGAATAGATCTTCTACAACATGGACTTTGGTAGGATATGAAATGCTAGCAAACTGACCCTTCTAGGAAGATACTATAAAACTACAACTGAAAGCTGGGGAATACAGAGCCCTGTGTTCTTGATTGTGCTCTCCCAGATTAGAGTTTCTGTCAGAGGTGAGAATGGGGGGAAAGGAATAGGTTGTGGTTCAATTGCCATAGGCTCACTGTTCTTAATGAGATATAGTAGATTTTATTAAGTAATTATTTCTTCATTTGCTATATTCCTTCAAAAGTTTCCAGAGACTTTAAATGATATTTTCTCTTTTAATTTTTATCAGTTATGATTCCACTGAGGTCTAATACCACCATTCCCCATCCAGAAGTCTACACTCCAGAATTCCTTTAATTCTCTGCAAAAATTGAAAATTTATCTCATTATTTTTTGAACATATTATGGATATATATTTTGAATTATGTGTCTGAAGTACATTATTTGAATATTGTTTTATCCTTGAATAATTTTTAGCCTTTCATGTGATTATTCTTAAGGGCTATTTTTAGAGTTGTTTTAGATTTACAAAAAATTGAGGGGGGCAAGACAGAGATTTCCCATATTTCCCCTACCTCCACACATTCATGACCTTCCCCATTATGAATATCACTCATCAAAATAGTACTTTTTTTTGCTTTCTTTTTTTTTCTTTCCTTTCCCTCCATCTTTCTCTCTCTCTCTTTCTCTTCCTTTTTTTCTTTCTTTCACTAATGACAAACCTACATTGACACTTCATAATCACCTAAAGTCCATAATTTACCTTATACTTCATTCTTGCTCTTGTACATTCTATGAAAAAATTTACAGTGATATACATATATCATTATAATATACAGAGTATTTTCATTGACCAAAAATCCTCTCTGTCCTGCCTATTCATGCCCGCCCCTCTACCCCAACCCTTCCTGGCAACCAGTGATCTCTTATTTTCTTTGTAGTTTCTCTTTTCCAGAATGGAATATAGTTGGAATCATACAATATATAGCCTTTCAAGATTGGCTTATTTCAGTTAGTAATATGCATTTAATGTTCCTCTATGTCTTTTCATAGCTTGATAGGTCATTTCTTTTTAGTGCTGAATAATACTTTATTATCTGACTATACAACAGCTTATTCATCCATTCACTTATTGCAAGACATGTTGGTTGCTTCTGCATTTGAGCAATTATGAATAAAGTTGCTATAAACAGCTACATACAGGTTTTTTGTGTGGACCTAAATTTTCATCTCTTTTCAGTAAATAATACAGAGCATGCTTTCTGGATCATATGGTACAGCAACATAAGGGATAGGAGAAGAATAAGTGAAACAAGATGGGATTGGGAGGGAGACAAACCATAAATGATTCTTAATCTCATAAAACAAACTGGGGGTTGCTGGGGGGAGGTGGGATTGGGAGAGGGGGAGGGGGCTATGGACATTGGGGAAGGTATGTGCTATCGTGAGTGCTGTGAAGTGTGTAAACCTGGCGATTCACAGACCTGTACCCCTGGGGATAAAAATACATTATATGTTTATTAAAAAAAAAAAAAATTTTGGAAGGGGAGGCGAACCATAAGAGACTATGGACTCTGAAAAACAACCTGAGGGTTTTGAAGGGTCAGGGGTGGGAGGTTGGGGGAACAGGTGGTGGGTAATGGGGAGGGCACGTTTTGCATGGAGCACTGGGTGTTGTGCAAAAACAATGAATACTGTTACGCTAAAAAAATAAATAAAATGGAAAAAAAAATAAAAAAATTAAAAAATTAAAAAAAATTAAAAAAAAAAAACTTCCAAATTTCCTTCCAAGTGGCATTTTGCATTTCTACCAGCAATGTATGTGCATTTCTGTTGCTCCATATAGTCAACGGGATTTAGTGTTCTCCATGTTCCTGATATTGGCCATTACAATAGGTGTGCAGTGGTATATCATTTTTGTTTTAATTTGCATTGCCCTGATGAAAGTTGATATGGAGCATCTTTTCATATGCTTATTTGCTATTCATTTTGAGCTAATATCTATGAAAGGTATAAGGTCCATGCTACATTTATCATTTTGCATACAGATGTCCTTTTGTTCCAGCACTCTTTGTTGAAGAGATTATTTTAGTTTCATTATATTTCCTTTGCTCCTTTGTAAAGATTAGTTGACTGTATTTATGGGGATCTATTTCTGGGTCTTCTACTCCATTTGAGTATTCTATTTATTCTTTTGCCAATGCCACATTGTCTTGATTACTGCATGTTTCTAGTAAGTGTTCAAGTTGTATAGCATCGATCCTAAACTTTGTTATTCAGTTTTGTGTTACCTACTCTAGAATTTTTTCCTTTCAATATAGACTTTGGAATGGTTTGTCAGTACACATAAAATTATTGGCTGGGAGTTTGATTGGGATTGCATTGAATCTATAGATAAAATTAGGAAGAGATGACATCTTGACAATATGGAATCTGTCTATCCATGGACATGGAATAACTCTCTCCATCTATTTAGTTCTTGGATTTCATTCATCAACGTTTTATAATTTTCTTCATATATATCTTATACATATTTAGTTAAATTTGTACCTAAGTAGTTCAGTTTTAGGGATGCTGTAGTATATATTGTATTTTTTTAAAGATTTTATTTATTTATTTGACAGACAGAGATCATAAATAGGCAGAGAGGCAGGCAGAGAGAGAGGAGGAAGCAGGCTCCCTGCCGAGCAGAGAGCCCAATGTGGGGCTCAATCCCAGGACCGTCGGATCATGACCTGAGCTGAAGGCAGAGGCTTTAACCCACTGAGCCACCCGGTTCCCCAGTATATTATATTTTAAATTTCAAATTCTACTTGTTTATTATGAAATAATTAACAAAATAGAAACAAAAATAGAAAACAATTAACTTTGTATATTAATCTTTTATCCTGAATCCTTTCTATAATCACTCATTAGTTCTAAGAGTTTTTTTGTTGAGTCTTTTAGATTTTCTTTTCTTTTTTTTTAATTTATTTGACAGACAGAGATCACAAGTAGGCAGAGAGACAGGCAGAGAGAGAGAGGAAGCAGGTTCCCCACTGAGCAGAGAGCCCGATGCGGGGCTCGATCCCAAGACCCCAGGACCATGACCTGAGCTGAAGGCAGAGGCTTAACCCACTGAGCCACCCAGGCACCCCAAGTCTTTTAGATTTTCTATATAAACAATTATATCATCTATAAACAAAGAGAGTTTTGTGTCCTCCTCCCCATTCTGTATGCCTTTTATTTCCTTCTCTTACCTTATTGTATCACTAAGGAATTTCAATATGATGTTGAAAAGGACTGGTGAGAGAGGACATCCTTGCCTTGTACCTGGTCTTAATGGAAAAGCTTCAAGTTTGTCACCATTAAGTATGATGTCAACTGGTGTTTGTAGCTAGTCTTTATGAATTTGTAAAGTTCCCCTATATTCCTACTTTATTAACAGTTTTTATCATAAAGTGGTATTGAACTCTATCAAAGTATTTTTCTGCATATATTGATATGATAATGTATTTTTTTCTTTTTTAACTCCTTAATATAATGGATTACATCAATTCGCTATTTAAAAAAATATTTATTTGAGAGAGAGAGAGCATGTGAGCAGGGGAAGGGGCAGAATCTCAAGCAGACCGAGTGTGGAGCCAAATGAGGGGCTCAATCTCACAACCCTGAAGTGACGACCTGAGCCAAATCAAGAGTTGGATGCTTAACTGACTGAGCTACTCAGGTGCCCCTGATTTTTTTTTTTTTTATATATTTATTTACTTATTTTAGAGAAAGAGCATGAATGCAGGGAGGAGCAGAGAGAAAGAGAATCTTCAAACAGACTCCCCACTGAGCACAGAGCTGGTTGTGGGATTTGATCCCAGGACCCATGAGATCATGAACTGAGCTGAAACCAAGAGACTGAGCCACCCAGATGCCCCTATATTAATTTTTTTTTCAAATATTAATTAGCCTTGCATAATTAGGACAAATCTTACTTGGTTGTATCATATAAAAATGTGTATTCTGTCTGTGTTTGATGAAGTAGTTTAGATATCAGTTATATTCAGTTGATAGTGTTTTTGAGTTCAGTTATATTGAAATAACTTTATATGGTGACCCATGACAACTATACTTATCATGGTGAGCATATTATAAAGTATATAATTGTGAAATCACTATACTGTACACTTGAAACTAATATAATATTGTGTGTTGCCTATACCTCAATAAAAAAGTAGGCAAAGAGGATTAAGATGTATAAATATAGAGCTATAAAATAAATGAGCTATAGGGATCAAAAGTACAGCATAAGGAATATAATCAATAATATTGTAATAACTTTGTGTGATGACAGTGGTAATTATACTTATTGTGGTGAGTACTGTGTAATATATAGACTTGTCCAATCACTATTTTGTACACCTGAAACTAATATAACATCCTTTGTCAACTATACTTCAATAAAAAGCTAATAATAATAAATACAAAAAGTTTTAAATAAATAAATATGTGAAACCCTGCTTAAAGAAAGAGAATAAGAAAAATAAAGGTTTGGGGCACCTGGTTGGCACAGCTGGTTAAGCATCTGGTCTTGGTTTCACCTCAGGTCATGATCTCAGAGTCCTGGGATCATGCCCTTCATCCAGCTCCATGTTCAATGGGGCTTCTGCTTGAGGATTATCTCCCTCTCACCCACTCATTCTCTCACTCTCTCTCTCTAAAATGAATAAATCTTTTTTAAAAATTTGTTTAATTTTTGCCTTCACTTATTCTTTCTTCATTAGTCTTCTTTTCATTATGTAGCTCTATGTTTCTGACCTATATTTTTCTTTTCTTCTTTAAAAAACTTTTTTTTTAAGATTTTATTTATTTATTTGACAAAGATCAAGTAGGCAGAGAGGCAGGCAGAGAAAGAGAGAGAGAGGAGGAAACAGGCTCCCTGCTGAGCAGAGAGCGTGATGTGGGGCTTCTTCTTAACATTTCTTGCAAAGCCCATCTGCTGGCAACAAATTCCTTAATTTTCATTTTTCTAGAAAAAGATCTTTATTTTTCCTTCACTTTGAAACATAACTTTTCAGGACATAAAATTCTAGGTTGGTGTTTTTTTTCTTGCAACACTTTAAATATTTTGTTCCACTCTGTTCTTGCTTTCATGCTTTCTGAGGACTCTGATGTAATTCTTATCTATGCTATAGGTAAGGTATTTTCTCCCCATGACATTTTTTAGGATTTTTTTCTGTTTTTGATTTTCTGTAGCTTGAAGATGATATGCCTTAGTTATTTTACACTTGATCTTAGCCAAAAGGCCGAGAAGCGATATATGCCTTAGTTATTTTGACATTTATCCTGGTTAGTGTTTTCTGACCTTCCTGAATTTGTGATTTGGTGTCTGAAATTAATTTGGGGAAAATATCAGTTACACCGTATTGAATATTTCTTCTGTTTCTTTTTCTTTTTTCTTCCTAGTATTACTATTATATGTATATACATTTTGTAGTTGGCCCACGGTCTGGATATTTTATTCTAGTTTCTTCAGTGTCTGTTATCTTTGTCTTGGTTTTTGAAGATTCTATTGATACATCCTTTAGCTCAGAAGCTGTTTCATCACCCATGTTAAATCTGTCAATAAGCCTATCAAAACCATTCTTCATGGGTGCCTGGGTGGCTCAGTCAGTTAGGTGGCTGCCTTCAGCTCAGGTCATGATCTCAGGGTCCTGGAATGGAGCCCCGTGTCAGGCTCCCTGCTTAGCAGGGAGTCTGCTTCTCCCTCTCCTATGCTCTTGCTCTCACTCTCTCTTGTTCTCTCTCAAGTAAATAAATTAAATATTTAAAACAAACAAACCATTCTTCATTGCTGTTACAATGTTTTTGATCTTTAGCTTTCTTTTTTTATTATTTCTTGGGATTTCCATCTCCCTGCTTACATTGGCTATCTATTCTTGAATGCTATCTTCTTTATCCATTGAAACCCTCAACATATTATTCATAGTTGTTTTCAACTTGTAGTCTGATAATTCCTGCATGTCTGGTTTCTGATGCTTGCATTCATAGTTGTTTTCAACTTGTAATCTGATAATTCCTGCATGTCTGGATTCTGATGCTTGCTCCATGTCTTCAAATTGTTTTCTTTGCCCTTTTGGTATGCCCTGTAGCTTTGGTTTTGTTTTGTTTTGTCTTTTTCTTAATAGCTGGACATAATATACTGATAAAGAAGAACTGCCATAAAGATGCGGTTAGTAATGTAGTTATCAGTTATCAGGGGAGGGGAAATATTCTATGGTTATGTCAGTCTTTTATTTAGCCTATGCCTCTGGACTGTAAACTTTGTATTTCTTTGTTTTTTCTCTCTCCTATTAGGTGAAGCAAGAAGGCTAAAGTCAGCTGGACCTGGGGTTTCCCCTTCCTAGATCAGTTAGGCTCTGATAATACCCAGCAGGGTAAGTTGTAGTTAACTAGTTTCCATTGAGCATAGGTCTTGTTAAGAAGAACTGAGTGCTAGGGCACCTCGGTGGCTCAGTGGGTTAAAGCCTCTGCCTTCAGCTCAGGTCATGATCCCGGGGTCCTGGAATCAAGACCTGCATCAGGCTCTCTGCTCAGTGGGGAGCCTGCTTTCTTCCCTCTTTTTGCCTGCCTCTCTGCCTACTTGTGATCTCTATCTGTGAAATAAATAAAATCTTTTAATTAAGAGAAGAAGGAGAAGGAGAAAGAGAAGGAGAAGAAGGAGAAGAACTGAGTGCTCTAATGGATTTCAGAATGGTTCCTTTCCTCTCTCCCTGCCCAAAGTCCGAGTGAATTTATCTGATATTGACTGTGGGAGTCTGACTGAGCTCCTAGAAGTGTAGCTCACAATATTCTGGGAACCTCCTATGACTGTGTTCCGCTGGATTTTTTTTTGTTTTACTTGTAGGATTCTCCAAGTTGGGCCTTCAGCAACTTGTTAATTACAGTTCATGTTTTCCCACCACGGTGCTGGTTTCCTCAGTGGTTTCTGCTGATGAGTCTCTGCTCCAGTAATTTATGACTCCTAGTATTTGCTTGTCTTTCCAATTTTGTGAGCAGCAGTTTGCCCTGCATCCTCCCAATTCTTATAGATTAAAAAAGTTTTGCTTTTTCTGTCTATTCAGTTTTTTGCTTGTTGTTAGTACTGAGTGACTACTTCCAAACTTGGAGCACTAGAAACTGGAATTCAATTCATGTTCAATTCTTCATTTGCTTGGTGCTTTTGGCTGAGTGTCAAATATATATAAATTATATAAATATTTAATTGGCTTCTGTTTATATTACAGTATTACATGTTTTATTTATTTGTTTGTTTGTTTGTTTATTTCAAATAAATCGGTCGATGTTTTCTCCTTTCAGAAGGGTTCTGTATTCTCCATACTTGAGCAAATAGAGACTAGCAATCCAGGATCACTTCATTCCAATTTCCAAAACCAAGTCATTTTGAAGTATACTTCATTTCCTGAAAATGCTTGTATCTATCATGTTTAGCCTTACTCTTAACTCCTGGTCTTCCAATTTGAGGCATCTGTCAAAATTTCTATTCAGCTTCTCAATCTTTCAATTATTTCTTCCAGATTTGATAACTAAAGGCCTCTATGGTAAGAAGGGTTTCCAATGCTACCTCTTCCTGCATTTTTTTTCTGATTTGTTACTCTCTGATGTTAATTATTTAACATTATTTTTTTAATTTTTTTTAATTTAAATTCACTTAACCAATATATCATCATTAGGTTTTGGTGTGGTGTTCAGTGATTTATCAGTTGCATATTACACCCAGTGCTCATCACTACATGTGCCCTCCTTAATGCCCATCACCGAGTTACCCTATACCACCACCCCCTTTCCACAACCCTCGGTTTGTTTCCCAGAGCCAAGAATTTCTTATGGTTTTTCTCTCTCTCTGATAACTTCCCTCCTTTCCCCTATGATCCTCTGTGCTACTTCTTATATTCCACATATGAGTGAAACCATATGATAATTGTCTTTCTCTGATTGATTTATTTCACTTAGCGTAATACCTCCAGTTCCATCCATGTTGATGCTAATTGTAGGTGTTCATTCTTTCCGATGCCTGAGTAATATTCCATTGTATACATGAACCATATCTTCTTTATCTGTTCATCTGTTGAAGGACATCTCAGCTCCTTCCACAGTTTGGTTATTGTGGACATTGCTGCTGTGAACATTGGGGTGCAGGTGCCCCTTCTTTTCACTACCTCTGTATCTTCGGGATAAATACCCAGTAGTGCAATTGCCGGGTCATAGGGTAGCTCTATTTTTAACTTCCTGAGGAACCTTCATACTGTTTTCCAGAGTAGTTATAGCAGCTTGCATTCCCACCAACAGTATAAGAGGGTTCCCCTTTCTCCACATTTTCACCAACATTTGTTTTCCCTGTCTTATTATTTTAGCCATTCTAACTGATGTAAGGTGGTATCTCATTGTGGTTTTGATTTGTATTTTCCTGATGACAAGTGATGTGGAGCATTTTTTTCATGTGTCTATTCATGTCTTCTGCTCATTTCTTTTAAAATAAATCCAGACAGTGTAGGTGTCCTCAGCAGAAAGGTTGATCTAATAGCCTAGTTCAGAATATTGCCCCTCATCACTGGATCTTATTGATTTTTATATCCTAGTAATAAGCCATAATCATCAGAAAAGAGGTGATCAATAAATATTTTTTTCTGAATAATTACACATAGCATTCATATTTAGCACATTTAATGTGGATAATTATTTTTTAGAGAAATGGAAACCAACACTTTTTTCATGTTTAATATGACTACCTTTTTGCATTTTTACTAATTGATTATACTAGTGTTTTTTTAAGTCTTGATTGGAATAAACATGTAAGATAAAATATTAGTACTAATTTCTAGTTGTGCCATGTGCCTGCCCCTGTTCAGTTTTAACTGCACAAAATCTGCCAAGAACATGCTCAACTTTACTGTAAGTCCAACAAAAACTGTACCTGAGGGTGTAATGAATTTCTTTCTACTGATACAGTGGGAATAAAAATAATTCATTACTTTATGCAAGTGTATTACTGGACTTTAATTGACCAGTGAACACCAGATTTCATCCACCCAACTTAATCCCTTCAATATATATAGAGGGCCTACCTCAGTGCCCCAGTACACTGCATAGTCAGTGTTTAGTCCATTATTTATTCTTTTTTTTTCCTTTTTTTAAGATCTTTTATATTTATTTGATAGAGAGAGAGATAGAGAGAGAAAACACAAGCAGGTGGAGTGAGAGAGGGAGAAGCAGGGAGCTCCCACTGAGCAGGGAGCCCGATGTGGAGCTTGATCCCAGGACCCCAGGATCATAACCTGAGCTGAAGGCAGACACTTAATGACTGAGCCACCCAGCTGCCCCCATTATTTATTCTTATTATGTCATTTATCTTCTCAATTCAGACTACTTTCTTCTAACTGCCCCTAACAAGAATGGTCTTGTGTGTCATATGAACCTACAGGTGGCTTGTGATGTCTTCTGCTAAAAGAGGTGTTTTTTTGTTTGTTTTTTTTTTAATTCCTGGTCCTTTTGAATGGTGCACTTGATTGCAGCTGCTTCTTTGGCAAAAGATCCTGACATATCTCTGAGACTTGATAGTTCTCAAAGATATCTTACCACTCTATGCTTTCATTCAGCCATTTATTCAACGGATATGTATTGAGTGTATCCTATGTGCTAGGCACTAGGAATATAGAGACAAAAAAATAAAAGCAGTCATTTTGCTTGTGTAGTGAGAAATGAATTGTAACATTGAGAGCTTCTAGTGACATAAACTCTACATTTGAATATAGATGAATATGTATAAAACAAGCCAGCACACTGATGCTATCTTCCTCACTTTCAAACAGTATGGATTCAATATATGAAACAGGACCAGTTTGTTATTGTTAAGCAACAGCTCCTAGTTCTCTCATTAAAAAAAAAAAAAATTCTAACAACTCAAAGCCCCACATCAGCTCATTTTCTTATTCCTTTAAACCATAATGCTGGAGGGACACTCACCAAGCATCTGTCACATTTCCTTTGAGTATAACTTATACAGTTGTTTCAAAGTTCATCCTATTTCCCAATGCCTAACAAAAGCTCAACAAACACTTCTAACTCCCTCTCTCTCTCTCTCTCTCTCTCTTTTTTTTTTTACAAAAATCCTGTAGGTGGACTCAAAATCTGTATCCCTGGTGTCTTTGTAGTTCACTGCATGTGCCATACGCTCTGCCTCAATGCTTAAGCATGAAGACTCCAGTCTCTTATGCATTCCATATATACCATAGTAATCAGTATATACTTGGGTGTTTGCAGGATGACTCAGAATTGACTTGCCTTTTAATATTAGCTACTTCTATCAAAAATTTTTCTTTTATTTGAAGTTGCCATAACAAGAAGGGAGTTCTTCATTCCACGATATCTGATTTATCTATAAAATCTCTGGGTGCTATCACTAAACTCAAGCAGTTGATTGATTGTTTAATTGATTGCCAGTTTTAGCCCTCTCTTATCTAACTTTCTTCTGTGTAACAGGTCACACGAAAACTGGTCTACCATCATTTGAGAGTGTAATGAATTTCTTTCTACTGTATACTGATTGGGAGAGGAAACTCTCAAGGCTCATGCATGAATGCTGGAGTCCTATAGGAATATTGGGACCACTAAATGAACTCAGGAAAACTAAACTGAACTCAAAGAAACTATTACCTGAATGCATATGAAAAAGTATTTCAAGTACATGTTTAGGAATTCTAGAGCTGGATCAACTTACTAAATTAGTGTTATAGAACAATGGCAATAATAATGTATTTTATTTCAGTCTTGTTGTGTGCCAAAAACCATGCTAAGTATTTTTACAAGATTCCTATTACAGAATCCTTATCAAAATCTTACCAAGCAGGTGCTATTACCAATCAATAAACTGGAAACTAAATCTACATATCCTAATGAACTTGCAGAAAGTCATATTGTTACTGAAGGAACATGTAAATGCTTAACGCACATATGAAAAAACCCTGCCATAAATCAGGGGCCTGTGAACTTTTTCTGAAAAGGACCAGGTAGGAACTGTTTTAGGTTTTGTAATCCATATTGTCTCTGCAACAACTAATCAACTGTTCATAATATACTGTAAAAGCAGCCAAAGACAAAAAGACAAGAGAAAAAGATGGTTATGCCTATGTTTCAATAAAACTTATTTACAAAAACAAGTGACTGACCAAGTTTTTCAGACTTGACCATAGGCTGTAATGACTAAACTCTAACACATATTAAATTTTGATTTAAAATTATTTTCATGAATGACTAAATTTTGTTTCAGAATGTAGGGAAATTAAATGCAACATACTCTTTCTGAGGTATTTACACCAATATATAACTTCACAAAAAAGAATCAAGTTTTACTGGATCATTTTTATTTAAAATGGGTTAAACTGCAAAACCCTTTCCATGATCAATCTTACGTAGTTTATCATAACAAAAACACTGTTCTATATTTAGCCTCTGTCTGCCAAGGAGTTCAATCTCTGTTAAAACATTATCTCATTAATGTGATTAATGTGAGGGAGGGAGATGACAAGTATTAAGAAATGTTCAGTCTTTTAGATTCAATTCAAAAGTTGCAAGAAACTGAGTGACAAGTGCTTGCTGTCCTCATAGTTACCTAATATCCTTAAAATATGAGCTTAGAGTCTTTCAGAGACTCAGCCTGGTGCTTCTGGGTAAAGGGAACCAGCACTAGGAAATCCATTTCCCTAAAATGTCCCCTTTTAGGGCTGTATCTCCCACAAGGATTTGATTCCCATGGAATTCTTCATTTGTTCTTGTGTTATAAAGATGCTTTGTTCTACAAACCAGCTATTCTCTTTCTTCTGGCTGATGACTGTATTTCAGTAGTGGGAAGAGAACCAGAAAAGTAAAATACTTTGGGTCTTTATTTCATATCTATCTATCTATCTATTTTCTTCATTATATATATGTCTTTGTTGTATATATTTACCACTGCATGGTCATACCTGCTAGTAATTTAGGTATAAAATAAGGCAATAAGTTTTATCCTTTTGGTCACAAGTGATAGCCGTCATAAATATAATACTAAAAGATGTTCAAATTAAAGCATAATCTTCTTTAATTCCTATTTCCATCAGGCCATGGCCCTGTGCCAACACCTATAAAGGATCCATATTATCCTTATCTAATCCAGCTATTTTGATGTATCCTTTGAGCCTTTCAGCAACTCAGACCAGTACCAGTAACCCCATTTCTCAGAGTCCCTGATTTATGTCTCTATATAGTTTAGGCAGACTATATAATACCTCCACAGATTATGGATGTATTCCTGGAAATACATATCTGACCATGCAGCTCCTTCTATTAAGAATTCCTGTCTCATCTTTTCCCACTATTTTATGTTCCTCCTTTTAGTAAGAACCTCTTTCAAGCTCCTTTTCTTTAGGATGTCTTTCATGATCAAAGCAACTCAAAGGAGGGATCCATTTATTTTAAAAATAGTTATGGACTCCCCCTTATATACAACATACAATGCCAGTGACTTTGAGGCTTATTTGATAAGTTAGTACCTTCTTAGAGAAGTATAAAATATAAATATCACTACATTACATACTCAAAATTAACACTGTATGTTAACTATAATTCATTAAAAATAAATAGACAGACATTTTAAAAACCCCAAACTTCTTGGCAAAGTATAGGTAGATAAAGGAGTATACTCTATGTCTTAGGGTAGGCAAAACACAGGTGTGCAAACACATACATGCGCACACAAGAATAACACAAAGTAGAAAATATATATTGTCAAGAATAACTTACTTTGTAACGTTATATGGAGATACCATTAAAATCTAGATTTTGATAAACTTTCCCAAGATATGTAGAAAGCATGACAAATAAACCTAAAAGAGTAAGGAAAATGAGCTACAAGAAAGAAGACAGTGTAATCAGAGAGTTAGAAGAACCAGATAGGTGTGTTTCCATGGAAGCAAGAAGAATGATTTACTCAACATTGTTATATGTTTTATATTGATGATTTTGAGAACTAAGAGATTATTGTGACCTTTAGAAAAGGAATGTTTTGTAATAGAATGTTAAGAGAACCAAGGTCCAGTGTTCCTACCTGAGTAGATAATAGAGAGTAAAAGCACCAAATATAGATTACAATATTAATTTTTTCCATTCTTTCATTCAACAAATGTTATGAATGTATATGAAGTATATAGTAGAATAATAGGGATGATAGGATGGTATAAAAATAGTGAATCATAGATGAACCCTGACTTTCAGTTACTTAATGAAAAAAAAAAAATGAATGCCCAACAATGCTTCAGGGACTGAATTAGGCATTGGAGTTTCAATGCAAAACATGGTTCTTTCTTCAATCACACGTTAAGTCATTCAACAAACATTAGTAAGTGCTAGAAATGGGAGGTACATGAGACAAATAAAACATGATCTTTACTTCAGCAAAGTTCACACTTTCATAATATGCAGGCAAGATTCAACACGACTTCTGGAATTATAGCACACAGAAAATGTTATGGGACATAATAGAGAAAACAGTTTAATTTTTAAGAGTGCTAAGTTTAAAAAATTCCCTTTGGAGTTTAGAAAATGATGAAAAAAGCCTCTATAGAATTATGGGATTATGGGAGAATTATTGAAGGACGATTTATTTATTTATTTTTAAGATGAAATGACCTAAGCACATTTCATAAGCTCTGAGAATAGGTCCAGAAAAGACAGACCAGAATTTATAAGAATGAAAATTTTAAGTGAAGCAATGAATTCCTTGATCTACATTATCTTGTATCGATATGATCAGCTTTAAATGTACATGTTTATAGTTCAAGTAATTAATAAAATATGGTTCTAGTGGTATACTAGTGAAATAATACATTTAAGATCTATGGACATTGACAGCTTCCAGCCACATTGTGTATACACCAAATTTGGATGCTTAGCATTTTTAATGAGTGGGAATTTTGAGCCATCACATGGGGGCACTGTCTCCCAGACAACAGTTTAGTGTCAATAAAGTCACTATTTTATCTTTACAACAGTGTTTATGTATTTATTTGAAAATTTTACATATTTTTATCTTTATTCTTTCATAAAGATGAATTTACAATGGAGAAGTGAATGTAATGATACACACATAAAGAGGAGTAATTCTTACAAATTTAATAAAATTGATTTGGAAGTAGAAATCAGCAGACAGAACAATTAGCTTCAATTAGAAACTCTCCAAAATTAGGTTAATTTATTGAATATTAAATTATGAGGAATAAGGACATTTTAAAACATCTTCAAAGCATTTGAATTATGTGACTGATTTATATTTAAATGGCACATGTTTGGGGGAACTTTGTTATGACTTTAACTTTTGCAGTCAAATGCTCTACCCCTGATCTATACCCCCTGACTTTAACTTTTGGAAAAGAATCTTTCTTCTACTTGTAAATTTTCTTATTTGTATATTAAATATTTGTAAATATGTTCAAAATATATTCCTCATCAATTTAAAGGATAGCTTTTATTGTATATTAATTGCTGTTTCCAATACTAATATTCCAGGGAACGCTGTTCCTTCAGGTTGCAAATAAGAACCATAAAAGTGCTCTATATTCAATTAAGTTCAGAAAGTGTGGGTTATTTCAAATTAAAAAGGATTTTTAGTATGAGACTGCTCAGGACGTTTACTATGCAGATGTGCATTTTTTTCTCCAAGAAGAGGGTAAGGTACAAAGCACCTATTAACATCCACCAGACCAGTGTTCTGCAAAACACGGCTTGAAAAGTGTTCTGTACATTCTTTAGCAGAATTTTTTTTTTAAGATTTTTATTTATTTATTTGTCATAGAGAGAGAGAGAGAGCAAGAGCGAGCACAGGCAGACACAGAGAGAGAAGCAGGCTCCACGCGGAGCACGGAGCCTGATGTGGGACTCGATCCCAGGACGCTGGGATCGTGACCTGAGCCAAAGGCAGCCGCTTAACCAACTGAGCCACCCAGGCGTCCCTCTTTAGCAGAATTCTTAAAGCAGTACTGGATGTGGTGCATAAACAATGAATTTTGGAACACTGAAAAAAAAATAAAATTTTAAAAAGAGAATTCTTAAAGCAAACTCATAATGTTTAGAGATGAAAGTGAATCTAGAGGCCATCTATTACAAATTCCATGCAAAAAATTATTTCAACAGCAACTCTGGCAGATGGTCTTCCAGATTTGGTTTTAAGGTTCTATATCATGGTACCACATTCCATGTAAATCCTGTCTATTCTTTTTTTTTTTTTTTTTTCAGGTTATTACAATTTTTTTTATTTTTTTTTTTTTTCAGCGTAACAGTATTCATTCTTTTTGCACAACACCCAGTGCTCCATGCAAAACGTGCCCTCCCCATCACCCACCACCTGTTCCCCCAACCTCCCACCCCTGACCCTTCAAAACCCTCAGGTTGTTTTTCAGAGTCCATAGTCTCTTATGGTTCGCCTCCCCTGTCTATTCTTAATAAGGTCTTCCATTTATTAAGCCCACATATGACTCACTCTGTTTGCTCCTTCTTCTACATGACAATTTTTCAGATATTTGAAGAAAGCTTACATGTCCTCTACTAGATCCTTTCTTCTTCTAGATGAGCAAATCTCATTCTTACAAATGTATGACATATAAAGGAGCTATTATATCAACTTCTTTCCCTGTGTCCACTAGAAGTAGGCAACTAAACATGACTGCTCAACTCTTCCTACTTTTTATAGAAGCATATTGTTGACTGTTATCAAGCTTACTTATGGTTAAGAAAAAATCACAACTATAGCCAAACAAGATTTCCCCATCTATACTGACATAGTTAACTATTTGCAGTTAAGTTTTATAGGTAATCCTATCTCATTTTAATCAAGAGAACCCTATATTATAGATTACCTTAAAAGGCAACTTTCTATCGCTCTGCCATGATCAAATTATTTGTGAGCTGCAAAAAGACATATATATCTCTACATCTAAAATAGTTTATTCTTGGTGCTATATTGTTGTTTGCCAACTTTATACTTGTAAAACAAAACAAAATACATATATGCATAGATATATGTATTTTGTGTATATGCATATATACTTATGTATATTTTGTACTTTAAACAAGAAGTAAGAAATAACCAAGCTATGAGATTCCTATTGTGAAAACTTAAGTTCTGAAGTTTAATTTGGTTTTCTCTTTCCCTCTTGCCCCCACCTAAAAATAAGAAGTCTGATCTTTAATTCAGGATAAGAAAACAATAGTCAGAGTTACTGATTGAAGCAGTAGAGTGTTATCTTATTTCTAAGACTGAAGGGGGAGGCCCTATAGCTCAGGGGTTAGAGCACTGGTCTTGTAAGACTGAAGGGGAAGCAAAACAAAACAAAACATTTACTTTGGATAAGGGCCAGCATATTTGCAAAAGCTACAAAGATTTGCCCAACAATGAATCACTGAATAATTATTTCTTATATGTCCTTATAAGTCCTCCTTTTGGAAAAAAATAAAAAAAGAAAGCGAGAGAAAAGAGTTAATGAGATTGTGGTGTTTCAAGAGTGGCGCAAAAACAATGTAGGTAAACGCATAGAGAAATTAGTTCTGAAGTGTGGGATAATTGTAGAGGGCCCTGGGCAAAAAACAAAACATAGATGTGCAGGAGTCATAGCACATCTTGTCTTCACTTGTCTTTGTTAGTGCAAGTGAAAAGGTTAATGCCGTTCAGTTCCATCAACACAGAGTGAGGAACTGTGGCACCTTTGAATTCTAAAGTTACCCACAGTGCAACTGATTTAATTCCTGTGAGAATGGTACTATTTACAAGTTTGCTCAGGAATATGAATGCCAATTAACCATGTGCTCCTGCTCCTGTACAATGTCTCTCTCTCTCTTTAAAAATGTTTTTTGTTATTGAGAAATTGTTTTTAAAAATCATTATTACATGGAAAGATTCACTGTTACTTGAAGCTATCCTTTGATGGAAAGAAAAATTCTCAAATGCATGCTGGCCCAGAGCATTAAGTCTTCTCTAGGATCAAGATCATATCAGATATTACATTATCACATGCATCCTTAAAATCTAAAACCTCAGATAATCTTGGGCATTTGGGGGTTTTTTGCCCCAAAATATTGTGGCTAGTAAATGCATTACTAGCTTTGAATATTCAGATATAATTTGCCATTTTTTAGGTATCAAGACACCAATATGTATATGTTTATGTATGTGCAGTGCTATTCCAGACATTCAGCCATCAGGCAACAGCTTTATTCACCCTTCTTGCTTCAGCTTCATTTCCCTACACCCTTCCCCTTTGCTGAATATCACCCGGTCCACTTTCAAAACACCTCTCCACATACCCTCCCAACTCATTATTACTGTTCAGTTCCTACTACTACTATCCTTCTCATACTCATTTTGCTTCTCTTCTCTCATTCAATTAAAGGCTGATCTCAGATTTGGGGAGGAAATTCCCTGATGTACTTAGGGATGGAGGGAGAAACCACACTAGGTATTAGATGGAGAACAGAGTCATCCTCTTTCCAGATTGATGGTTATGAAATATAAACTATCACAGATCAAAGCCAGAGTTCATGGACCTGAATGCTCCATTAATGATGATCAGCAGGATTTGGATGTGACTGAAGCTGAACCTAACAAACAACATAGGTGGGACCACTCTGAAGACAACACTCAGTGTTGTCTTCCACTCAGTGGAAGGGACTAAGGGCAAAAGGAGCAGCATGTTCAATATTTGCTGAAAGTTGATAGTACAATAATAATATATCTTTATCACATATTCTTGTATCTTTATATTGTTCCTGGAGGCTTTATAATATATCGTACTTTTTTTGAGATTTTACTTATTATTTATTTGAAAGGGAGAGAGGCAGTGAGAGAGCATGAGTGGGTGGTGGAGGGAGCAAAAAAGAGAGAGGGAGAAGCAGACTCCCCGCTGAGCAAGAAGCCTGATTGGGGCGGGGTGGGGGGGGGGCTTGATCCCAGGACCCAGAGATCATGACCTGAGCTGAAGGCAACGCTTAACCTACTGAGCCACCCAGGTGCCCCATATGTCATACATTTTAAATTAGAATATGTAAACATTTAATTTCATTGGTGTTTTAAATTTTATGACTTTTAAACACATATAAAAATTCAAGTATTCACTCTGGCATTTCCATTTTAGCATCAGTATACAGAAGAAATATCTCAGTGCTGTCATTTGCTTTGGTTTTGCACCTATTAATATTGAGAATGTGATTTGGTCTCTTTGTAAAAAAATTCTTATTACAGGGGCGCCTGGGTGGCTCAGTGGGTTAAGCCTCTGCCTTTAGCTCAGGTCATGATCTCAGGGTCCTGGGATTGAGCCCCGCACCAGGCTCTCTGCTCAGCAGGGAGTCTGCTTCCCCCTCTCTCTCCACCTGCCTATCTGCCAACTTGTGATCTCTCTGTCAAATAAAATATTTTTTTAAAAAAATTCTTATTACAATAATAAGCGGCTCTTATTATCACAGCCACTTAACAGACTGCCATTCTGGTCTCTCTCATCTGTCTCGCTGATCTTTCCTTTACCAACCAGTGTTTTGGTTCTTCTTGCCCACCTCATTCAACAGGTCATTCTGTTTCTCTCTACCAGTCTCCAGTAGTCTTCAGCCAAAATATAAGCTTATGTTAGAATATAAAGGCTGCAAACCTGTATTACTGTTTTTAAAGTGATGTATAAGAAATACAGCATAGGGGCCTCTGGGTGCCTCAGTAGGTTAAGCATCTGTCTTTGCCTTGGGCCAGGATCTCAGGGTTTTGGGATCGAGTACCACATCGTCGGGCTCCCTGCTCAGTGGGGAGCCTGCTTCTCCCTCTCCTGCTGTCACTCTCCCTGCTTGTGCCCTCTCTCCCTCTCTTTCTGTAAAAAAAAAAAAAAAAAAAAAAAAAAAAAAAAAAAAAAAAAAAAAAAAGGCAACATAATTTATTAGGTCTTCTTTGGAGGAAGGGGTTGTGATACCCAGAATAAAGTTTTCTTCTTTAGTACGTAAAGACCCTAAACCAAAAAAAGTCTTTACATACTAAAGAAGGAAAAATAAGGACAGCATCACTGGGGTTTGTCTGGGAGCAAGTTTTCCATACTTTCTTCCTAGTAAACATGTACTTCATGTCAGCAGAGGCCACAGAAGTGAGTGGGCACAAACAGCAAATTGCACACCCGGGTGGGCAGTTCACCTCATAACTCACACCTCACATCTCACCTTAGACCCACATTAGTATCACTTATTCAGAGGAGTGCACAGAAGAGTCTGCTGATGCATGTCTAAACTAGGAAATAAAAAACATGGCCAAGATGACTGTTATGAGGTAATGAGGATTATCTTTCCTGTTACCAATGACATAAATGAGGTGACTGGACATTTAGAAACTAATGTGACTGCAAGGGTTTTCAGTATCACTGACTGCCTACTTAATGCTAATTATATGTTACTTTTATTTTTTTTTGTTAATTAAATTTCTTTCTAAAATAATAAAAGGATTGGTTTCCTCTAACAGATATTTTCTTGAATGACAGGGGTAAAAAATGTCCTAGAAAGGCAGTATTCCAAATGACTAGGGTATTTTCACAAGGATGCCATTATATGGGTAGTTTAGATGCACTCTTTAGCAAAGGTATCATAATTTTTTTTACTGAATTAATCAATTGTAACTGTGAGGCTGCAACCTAGAGGAAATCTCAACAGAACATTTTCTTTTAATATGTTATTTATTTATTTGACCAAGACAAAGCATAAGCAGGCAGAGGGAGAGGAAGAAGCAGAACCCCCACTAAGCAGAAAGCGTTGATGTGGGGCTCAATCCCAGGACCCTGGATCATGACCTGAGCTGAGATCAGATGCTTAACAGGCTGAGCCACCCAGCCACCCCTCAACAGAACATTTTGTAGTATATGTATATGTATACTTGTAGATGAGAAAGAGAAAAGGATTGGGAGAGGTATTAAAATGTCATTAGAGCATCATTTTAGAAACAAAACAGAAAGATGAAGACTAGAAGATGCACTTCTCAGGCCTTAGGGGGAAGGCCTCTACCTCTTAATCACTTTTAATGGTGATCTCACCAGAATCATCTTGATACTTGGTCCCTTCTTATTCTTGAGCCTTGCTAGTAGGTTCATGGTATCTTTAAACTTCCTACCAACCATTTGGACTATAGATAATACAATTAAAAACAACAGCAACAGGAGGACTTTATGGAAAAGGGAGAATTGAAGTGGGATGGGGAAAAACTAGAGGACTGGGGACTGTGGGGAGGTCACTTTGTCACACTGTCTCTAATTTTCAAATGGAATCTGTTCTGAAATTTGATATGCCAGAAAATCCCCACTAGGGTTACAATGTCCTGGAGCATTAAGTGTACTTTCTAACAAGAATTCTGATTTAAGTGTGATTGAGAAATTTTGAAAGCCTCTTGCTACTTTAACAATGTAGTAAAAAATACTGACTAGGCTTTTAGGGATAGTGTCTCAGAGACTCGGGGGAAATTGAAGAGAACAGCCTGGACCTTTATTACTATAGGGAACATTGTGGAACAACGGCAAAGGCAAGGGAAGCAAGGGCGAAAATGAACTATTGGGATTTCATCAAGATCAAAAGCTTTTGCACAGCAAAGGAAACAGTTAACAAAACCAAAAGACAGCTGACAGAATGGGAGAAGATATTTGCAAACGACATATCAGATAAAGGGCTAGTATCCAAAATCTATAAGGAACTTAGCAAACTCAACACCCAAAGAACAAACAATCCAATCAAGAAATGGGCAGAGGACATGAACAGACATTTCTGCAAAGAAGACATCCAGATGGCCAACAGACACATGAAAAAGTGCTCCACGTCACTCGGCATCAGGGAAATACAAATCAAAACCACAATGAGATATCACCTCACACCAGTCAGAATGGCTAAAATTAACAAGTCAGGAAATGACAGATGCTGGAGAGGATGTGGAGAAAGGGGAACCCTCCTCCACTGTTGGTGGGAATGCAGGCTGGTCCAACCACTCTGTATCATTAGAAAAGGAATTTAAGAATCACTTTGATTCTTCCTCTCAAATGAATTAGTAATATTCCAGTAGATATTCACCCCCATATTAACACTTATTATCTTAGTTGTCAAGAGGTAAGGTTCTAGAGCCATCTTCCTGGATCCTGGCAACACTACTGTCTTCCTGTGTAACCTGAGGTCAATTACATATCTTTCTGGACCTCAGTGTTTTCATCATGAAGATAATAGCACCTGCCTCTTAGGCCTATTATGAGAATTATATAAGTTAACACCTATTAAGAGCTTAGAATAGGCCCTGGCATAAAGTTAAGTACTCAATAAATGCTCATTATATTTTTCCATTCACAGATAATAATTCAAAAATAATAAATATATTATCTTTCCATAAGATGGGCACAGAAAACATGTTGTTACCATGCTGCTGTCTTCAACATACAACTTCTCTAAACTTCAATTCATATTTGGACAGGGCATAATGGTGGGATGGTGGTAATACTTATGTCATAAATGTATTTTGACTGTTAAATATATAATCACTTTCTTCCAGAATATTTCAACATTTTGAACCTTTCTTTGCAAGACTCTAGTACATTTTTGAGGATGTTATTACATACAGGTTCACATTTATATTGATTCTGAGCATATGGCCTAACTCGCATAGAGAAGTACAGTCCTTTTATCAAATACCAAAGTTTAAGAAACTGGCATCTCAGGGCACCTAATGAATCCTCATTAACATAACTCGAGAAAATACAAGCAGAAGCAGATCATGCAAAAGATGTCATGGAAGGAAGGAGTCATGTCAATTATGGAAAAATAATTTTAAAACCTATTAGGTATCCTTGAAGAAAAGCTGACAGACTCAAGGCAACCAGGAAAGAGAAGTAAAGAATAGCAGTGAACAAGCTTCAATAAAGAATTCTTAATCTAGACCCTTAAAATTCGAAAACATTCAATTTATCAACATGGAAAGTAACATAGATGTTAATTATAGATTTTAATTTTAAAGACTTTGCTAGCAGCAGCAATGTATAATTATTAATATATAACTCATCCCCTGCCAAAACCTTTACAGATGGTCAAAGGACAATGCAAAACTAGGACAAACAAAAACTCCCTGCCCTGAACCAGTCTTTAACTTAAGCCAAGCTTCTTCAGAGTGTAATGAATAGTCCTTGGTTTCCCTTTTATACTTTCATTTACACCTCTTCCACCAAAAAGACATCTGCCCCCACCCTCTTTTGAAACTTCTCATTCTGAGGTCACTTAATGATTACTTCATTGCAAAATCAAGTCAATGATCTATTTTTCTTTCTTTTGACCCATGTGGACTAAAGCTTCCTACCACATTTAACACAGTTAACCTAAAAATCTCATCATCCAATTTCCGTAACAATCCTTTTTCTTTTTTTAAAAAAGATTTTATTTATTTATTTGACAAATCACAAGTAGGCAGAGAGGCAGGCAGAGAAAGAGGTGGGGGGAAGCATGCTCTTTGCTGAGCAGAGAGCCCGATGCAGGGCTCGATCCCAGGACCCTGAGATCATGACCTGAGCGGAAGGCAGAGGCTTTAACCCACTAAGCCACCCAGGTGCCCCTTTTTCTTGTTTTCCAACACTTCTGGCATCTTCTGACCATTTATTTTCTGGTTACTTCATGAATTCTACCCTTCCTGATCTGGTGACACACTGATCTCCCTGTACATCCTTTCCCTGAGTAATCTAGTCCACTCTGATGACACTGCTCAAATACACTGAGGACTTTAATTATCCAAATCAGGGGTCAGCAAACTATAGCCTATAGGCTGCCTTTGGCTCGCCACTTGTGTTTGTAACTATTTTACAAAAAGCCATTTTCTATAGCTGCTTTCATACCACAAAGGAAGATGTGAACTGTTACAACCAAGAACATATGGCCCTCAAAGCTAAAAATACTGTTTGGCCCTTCACAGACTTTAAACAAACAAACAGGCAAACAAACAGCCAACATCTGATCTAGCCCTTAAAATGAAATTTTTAGTCTACTATATCTAATTATGTGAAGGAAGTATACACTTTGATGTACTGAAATTAGCTAAATCCAGATGTTCAGTCTCCTCCTCTTTACTTTTTCTCTTACTGGGAAATCTGGGAATCATTCTAGCTGCTCTTCCCTTCACCTCACATCACACTGATCACGGAGCTCTGATTAGTACCATTCCTATATATCTTCTCAAGTATGAGAAAGCCCAGTGTCTGTACTGGGGGATGGGAGTTGGCTGTGGTGGGATATCCTCCCATAGCAAATACGGTGAGATTAATGCCCAAGTTAGGGATATCAGCTGCCTGGGAGAGTAAAGAAAACCTTTGCAGAAGAAGTGACATCTGAAATAAATTTTTAAAAATGCGAAAGAATTTGTCAGTAAGTGTGGTACATTTTAGGCAAGCAAGTAGCCTAAAGAAGCCTTCTTTAGGCTACTTGCTTTTGAAAAATGGCAAGTACTGTGTTCTATTGGAATAAGTTGAATGGGCTATTTGCAAAAATGTAGACTGAAAAGGACATCTAAGTCTGGATATGAAAGGTTTTTTTCTTTTTCTTTTTTTTTTTAAACTCCATGTGTAAGTAATTCGACTTCAAAATAAAAATAATGAGAAGGCTAATTCTCAAACAAAAGAGAAACATATGATTGGCATTTATAAAAGCAATTTATAGTGACAGATGAGATGGTAAGCATGTCACACAGTGAGGAAAAACAGACAAAATTTAGGAACCCAGTGCAGTCATCTATTAAGAGGAGTTACTTGTTTAAATTTTGTCAATGTCAGTAGAAGCAGATAGAAGGAGTCAAATTCAAGAAATAAGTCTGAGATAAAAATATAGGATTTGTGGTCTGCAGACCTGAAAGAGAGTAGGGGCAGAAGGAGAGGGCAAATCAGACAGGTCTAGCAAAGCTGACAGAGCAAGGAATGGTGCTATTAACCAAGAAATTAACCTTCCACAGAAGGAAGAAGAGAGTTCAGTGGGCAAGAGAATGAGCTTGTTTGCTTCTATGTTAAACCTGAAATGCCTGCAAAACAATCAAGATGACCTATAAAACATCCAGGAAACAAAATGCTAGAATAAAAAGTAAGGAAACTTACCTAAAGCCCGAGAAATTTTAGGCAGCAAACTTGAGGACAAATTTAACCAACCACTAGATTGTCCGTTTCTAAAAAGCTAGCTTAAGTATTTATTTTTTTAGATAAAGCACATTTTCGTAACAGATCTTATGTCAAAATGCTAAGCTATTGTAAGAGTAAATATTAAATATTGATTCACACCGTATGCTATCTTGAATTATTTTACTGATGGACTTTAGTTATTAAAGAATCTTTAAAAACACAGGATCTAGAGCACAGATCATGACAGATAAAAAAAAAAGTCAGAAACAGGAGGTGCCACTAGACAATATGAATAAGTATGGCGGCACACCAAAGCAGAGAGGCTGGGTGTGGTCAAGGAAAGAAGAAGAGGAGCAGAAAAATAGGAAGAAGTCAGAAAAAAGTGAAAGTAGAAAGTAAAGAAAGGCAAAGACTACTTATTTCCCAGTTGGACTCGTTCTCCGAATGTATCAGGTGTTCTTATATTTTGTTTTTGTTTTAATTATTTCCCCCTTTAAAAAGCCTTAAAATGATAGCATATACACTTGAGGTTCAGTTAAACTTTCATAAATTGAAAACTAAACAGCTCAATTACAAAAATATTTAAAAATGGGCTTTTAAAAGGGAAATGTTCTTTGGTAGTTTTAAATAATACAGAAAGATCTCTAAATATTGCCTATAATACACAATTCATTACATTTTAGCTTCTTACAAATGCTTTAAAATCCCATCTATCCTAGCTATTTTTTCTTAATAACTATTTCTATATATGCATTGTCTTCAGCCCTTAAGATTAGGAAAGGTTTATATAGTAACTGTTTGATTGCATCAGTCTATGTTTCCTGAATCCCCGACAGATATTTTTATGCTCAAATTGTAAGGCAATGCTCTATGTGATTGCATGTTAAAAAAAAAAAAATTGTTACTTTTTTTTTTTACTAATCTCCAGGCTTTCTTCCATTGGCATGACTAAAAATATAATACTGGTAAAAATAAGCATATGTTTGACTTTTATTTGAGGTTACTACATTGGGGGGTAAAGTAGGAAAGTACTAAAGAAAAGTGAGTAATCAGATGAATATTAACCAGATGAATCAGAAATCAGATGAATATTAATGAGAATAAAATTTATATTTTTTCAATTTTACCTCCTCATTGCTTTGTATGCAAATTACCCTATTTCTGCAATTTATCACTAGAAATTTATTAAACTCTGACTCCTGATTTATTTCATTAAGACTGTGACAATGTGGATTTGTGTATAGGCGTTATGTTTGAACTATATACTTACCTGTATATAGTGTGTGTTTGTATATGTGTGTTTTGCCTAACAGCAATAAAGAGAAATGTAGTTTATAATTTAAGAATAAAAACATAACTTATGATAAAATCCAATATTGTCCTGGTAAAGCATTACTTTTTAAAAAGACATAAAAACAATGTAATTTTTATTCTATTTTCCAAGAATATTTCTTGGTGATAACTGTGCTTTTACCACATTCTAAGACACTGAAATGCCTTTTAAATTATTAATTGTATGTTATGATACTGCTACCTTATTTTAGTAAGGCTACGGGATACTTTTTTTCAGATTCTAACATTTTTTTATCGAGATATGTGTTACAATTGGCATCTTTAGCAGCATTTTTTCCTTAGTGATAGGTAAAATGATAGTATACCTGGCAATATTGCTGTCCAATTCAATAGAATACAGTATTAGTATATTTCATTTCTTTAAAAATAGAGAAAACGATGTTGTATAGTAACAGTTAACAGAGTATCAATCTTTTACGATCAGTAAATGGGAGTTTAAGTATAATGGTTTCCATCTAAGTTTGTGTAAACCTTGCAGGAACTATTCACGCAACCAATTTCTAAAGATTTTTCTAAGGCAATAGTTTGCATAACTTTGAATAAAAATGTAGGGACAGGTCAGGTGAGTAACATGTCATCTAAGGTTATTACCCGTATTACCAGCAAAACCATTCAAGCCATTTTTTAATCTGACCTAAGCGTCACGCACCCACATATGTTTTTTGTTTTTTCTTTTTCTTTTAGCTGTCTCCAGACACCATGGGTGATCCACAGATGCTTCTCTTCATTCCTTTGAGTTTTCTTTGCTTCCACCGCCAGTGGTAAACATGGTAAGAGAACTAGAAGAGCATGGGTAGTTGGTCCAGTCTTTTTAGAAATAAGGGACATCAATCCTATCCATATATACGTCCTGAAGCACTTATCTAGACTTTTTTTTTTTAAAGATTTTATTTATTTGACAGAGAGAAATCACAAGGGAGGCAGGCAGAGAGAGAGGAAGGGAAGCAGGCACTCCGCTGAGCAGAGAGCCCAATGCAGGACTCGATCCCAGGACCCTGAGATCATGACCTGAGCTGAAGGCAGCGGCTTAACCCACTGAGCCACCCAGTCGCCCCACTTATCTAGACTTTTGAGTAATTTTCCTTTCTCTGTTCTTGGGATTTTCTCAGCGTATGACAGTTTGCTTTTTGATAGACTCATTTTGTTCTCTGTTAGAAATTTGGAAATGTATATTGCATAATCTTGAGAAATGCGAAGGAAAGTAGGGAAAACAACCCAAAAGAATATTTTAGTAACCAAGAAATTTCTCTGCTGTGTTTTCATTCACTGATGAATGTACAACATTTAGAAAAAAATGAGGCAGTGGAACAGAGTGGAGAGCCCCGATATGGAACCTCAACTCTATGGTGAAATAATCTTCGACAAAACAGGAAAAAATATTCAATGGAAAAAAGACAGTCTCTTCAATAAATAGTGCTGGGAAAACTGGACAGAGATATGTAGAAGAATGAAACTCGACCATTCTCTTACACCATACACAAAGATAAACTCGAAATGGATAAAAGACCTCAACGTGAGACAGGAATCTATCAGAATCCTAGAGGAGAACATAGGCAGTAACCTCTTCCATATCAGCCACAGCAACTTCTGGAGTTATGTCTTTGGACACAACTTTGGAGATATGTCTCCAAAGGCCAAATAAACAAAAGCAAAAATTAACTTTTGGGACTTCATCAAGATCAAAAGCTTCTGCACAGCAAAGGAAACAGTCAACAAAACAAAAAGGCAACCCACGGAATGGGAGAAGATATTTGCAAATGACAGTACAGACAAAAGGTTGATATCCAGGATCTATAAAGAACTTCTCAAACTCAACACACACAAAACAGATAATCATGTCAAAAAATGGGCAGAAGATATGAACAGACACTTCTCCAACGAAAACATACAAATGGCTATCAGGCACATGAAAAAATGTTCATCATCACTAGCCATCAGGGAGATTCAAATTAAAACCACATTGAGATACCACCTGACACCAGTTAGAATGGCCAAAATTAGCAAGACAGGAAACAACGTGTGTTGGAGAGGATGTGGAGAAAAGGGAACCCTCTTACACTGTTGGTGGGAATGCAAGTTGGTGCAGCCACTTTGGAGAACAGTGTGGAGATTCCTGAAGAAATTAAGAATAGAGCTTCCCTATGACCCTGCAATTGCACTGCTGGGTATTTACACCAAAGATACAGATGTAGTCAAAAGAAGGGCCATCTGTACCCCAATGTTTATTGCAGCAATGACTACGGTCGCCAAACTGTGGAAAGAACCAAGATGCCCTTCAACAGACGAATGGATAAGGAAGATGTGGTACATATACACAATGGAGTATTATGCCTCCATCAGAAAGGATGAATACCCAACTTTTGTAGCAACATGGACGGGACTGGAAGAGATTATGCTGAGCGAAATAAGTCAAACAGAGAGAGTCAAGTATCATATGGTCTCACTTATTTGTGGATCATAACAAAGAACATGGAGGACATGGGGAGATGGAGAGGAGAGGGAGTTGAGGGAAACTGGAAGGGGAGATGAACCATGAGAGACTATGGACTCTGAAAAACAACCAGAGGGTTTTGAAGGGGTGGGGGGGGTGGGAGGTTGAGGAACCAGGTGGTGGTTAATAGAGAGGGCACGTACTGCATGGAGCACTGGGTGTGATGCCAAAACAATGAACACTGTTATGCTGTAAATAAACAAATTTAAAAAAAATGAGGCATTATTCTATATATATTAAGTGAGGAACAGTAAAATGATGATTGTTCAGATGACTCTAAGGTAAAATTTATGAATGGATTCAGTTAAAAAGGGCTTGAAGTAAATAATCCCAAACTGATGGAATAACAAATAAAAGTTTTATTTCTTGTTTTTGAAAATTACATTCCACAAAGAACTTTATGAAGATATCTTTAATCAAAAACACTGAAATTTTTGCTTGTAAGTCACATTGTTGACCTCCATAGAAATGTAAAGGCACAGCTAATATATTAAAGAGTGCTATTAAGTGGAAAGCACTAAATATGAAAAGATGGGCGCACCTGAGTGGCTCAGCTGTTTAGGCGTTAGACTCTTGATCTCAGCTCAGGTCATGATCTCAGAGTTGTGAGAGCGAACCCCATTTTGGGCTCTGTACTGTGTGTGGAGCCTGCTTGTGGTTCTCTCTCTTCCTCTCCCTCTTCTCCTCCCCACCTTGCTCTCTCTCTCTCTCTCTTTCTCTCTCAAAAAAATATGAAAAGATAACAAGTCAAAATTATATATTAAATAACTAAATTTTTTGCAAAATTAGAGTATACTTTTTAAGGAAATACATGCCATGCATTATTAAAGTATATTTAATAATAAAACTGCATATTAAATCTTAGAAACTTGTACTGTCAGTACAGATTTTTTTAAAGTGAAAATTAGTTTACTCTGACTTCACCCTTGCCAGCTGAAAATGTGACATTATTATATCCAGAGAGGCGTCCACACACATTCTGTGCCAATAGCAAACTGAAAACAGCAGGGCAGCATTCTGTCTGTTATGTGATATTAAGAATAACACTTCTGGGATTTTTTTTTAAATAAAATATGATGGATATTAGAGAAGCATTCAGAAGATTCAACTCAAGTATAATTGGCAGCAAGGACTAAGGTAAAGGAACCGAGGCAAAAGAATGTGAGGGGCAGAGCTCTGATAAGCACTGGCCAGCCCTGGAGTTTCTAACACAGTATCCAAGGATCAACTCATCTTGACTATTTCTCCATGGAACACACATGTGTGGAACACACATCTACATTTCAGAGGGACACAGGTATACATGTGTAATGTGTGCATTTGTAGAATGGCTTGATTTTTGTAATACATTTTCTATACGGACAAGCTTTTAAGAACACTCAAAATCTATGTTAATCAAAGCCTAGGTAGTTCCTTTAGCTCCAGCTAAGCTTAATCCTTAAGAAAGTGTTCCCTGCGCGGTGCTCTGCTTTTTCTCTTAGCATCTCCCCCTTCACAAAATGGTAAGAGTTCAGCTGACAACAGCGTAAACAGATTATTGTGTTATTGCTGGCTGATTGCCGGAGTTATTTTGAAGCTTCATAATTCATTTAAAGAGATTTTTGACATTTATGAAATGACTTCTATAATCAACTGACAGTGCAATATCCTATAATTGTTCAATTAAAAATGACTACTAGTGCAGTCATTTATTAGTAGAATCAGATAATTGTCTTGCCACTAAAGAGTACTTCTCCCTTTGCACATCAAATGAAAATGTTTGAGTATAAATCTGTGACACAGCAGCCAAAGTCCTGGAGATTTTCAAGTGCATATGTAATTATTACAGACCTCTGAAGTAAATATGGTTTAATATGATAATCTTAAATGGATTGTGTGTGAGCCTTACAAAATACTTTTCCGTATAAACCAGAGCATCTGTCAGAACGGATAGGAGTTCATTTCCTACCAATATGAAGTTCATGATATTCTTTCCAACACGTAGTTTAACATGTGTACTTAGAACACAGGACAGCATGCGTTTCCCTCAATCCTCATTTATCTTTTTTCCCCCTGCAGATAAAACTGATTACCAAGGTAAGGAACCAGGAATGGCTGCATTGATAAATCAGTTTCATATGGAATACTGCCCTATTGGGGTCAGCATTCAGAAGCTCTCATTTGCAGATACATACACAGATAGGAATGTGGATCCAGAAAAACAGAAACATTTACACACACACACACACACACACACACACACTTTCAAATGCGGAATTTCTCTGAAAACGCTTTGACGCACATTATCAAGAACCATCTGTTAAGCTAAATCATAAATCAGTCTTTGATTAAATAATTAAAAAAAGAAAAACACTTGCCACGCTGAAAACAGAGAAGGCACAGATCATTTAAAGACCAATATAAAGAAATAACTAAACGGAAGAAACAGCAGCAGCCTCCTCATAGATAACGATTTCTTTATTTTTCTTTTAAATTAGCATTGTGCTTCTTTGGACAAACTGGCTAAAACTCAAAATTTACATTCAAATAATGATAATTAGGGAAATTCAGAGCATGCTCAACAGATGGAAGATGTTACTTAATTTGAGGTTGCTACAAAATAGAATTTAGTAGTGTCGTTTCAAAGTTGCGGCTTAATTTTAATTTTTAAATAAATAATCAGATTTAGTTGTTTGTTGTTTTCCATTTTATTTGCAGGAAAATGTTTAAAAATTGCTGTCAGATTCAGTCGCTCTCTCGCGCTTTCTTTCTAAACCATCAGCAACCCAAAGAGCATTTGAATCACAGCTGCTTTGGGCTTTTTGTTTTTGTTTCTCTTCAAATTTTTTTTCAAGCCCGTTTTTCTTCTTCTTGTATGGATTTTAGAAAGAGTTTTGATAAAGACAGTCCTGGCAGCTGGATGATAAATATTATTTTCTTAACCTGCCTAGCTTTGTCAGCCACCTGCGACTGCAGCCTGCCACACGTTGGAAGCAGCTCATTAACTTTCCCACAGCTTCCCAGGAGTTTTCCTTGTTTTCTTTCACCTTGGGTGTGTGCTGCCTTCTCACTGAACGGTTAACTATCCGAGTAGGCCGAGTGGGCTTTGGCACCGCGAGCAGAGCACGCTTCAGGCAGCCTCCCTGCTAAGGCTCAAAATCTCTCTTAAACACATTAAGCAGCCCATTTTGGATTGATAGTGCAGTAATTATTCTGCTTCACCCTAAAAACCATCCTGGGGTAATTGGCGCAGAGGAAAATTACCCAGAGTCCTCCACCACCTGGTAGTTAAGGAACGAATCCAGGGAAAGATAAGTGAAGCAGGAAAAAAAATCGGCACTTATTTGATTTTAATCTCACCACTTTGCAAGCATTTAAATTGCCTTAATCAGGTGGTTGGCTTCCAGCCTAGCTGGTAATCTGTTATCAAATTTGAAACTAGATTTTTTAAAATGTCAGTGTAGGCTGAGAATTGAAGTCTATTAACAGTTATGAGCCTCCCTCCTAAACTTCCATAATCTATGTATTAATAATCCTTTTTACAAAGCTGTCAAATATTACTTTATTACAAGTCTGTATTAATAATACGGATGTAAAAGCAAGATTTAATTATTTATTTTTTATTTTTATTTTAAAGTTGAGGGAACATACAATGCTAACATCCTGAACACTGAAATCCATTTTTTTTAAAAGCAATAGCTTGAGTCTATGGAATAACCTTGATAAATGTAATTGAATTTTTCTTTGATAAGATTAACTAGTGGTAATTGTGAATGGGGAGGTCTGACCCGCTCCAAATGAGATGTATGACAAGCTGAAAATAATCAATTTTTCTTTTCTTTATTTGAGCCCAGATTTTTAAAAATGGAAAGGGAAAATTGGGGCCTTGCAGGATGAAACATTTGTGTCTGAAATGTTTTTGTATACACTGCTTATCTCCCATCTCCTCAGTGTGTCTAATTGTGCTGAGCTTGGTCTAAAATGAGATCAACACACTGAAACCCCAGAAGGCTTAATTAAGGGAGGGACTTAATATGTACCAAAAAGGGGATTTTTTTTTTTTTAATATATGTGGCATAAATTTTACCTGTGACATCCTTTACTAAAAGGATCCCAAAATTGTTAGGCCCATTAAGTTGCCTTTTTTTTTTTTTTTTTTAAGAGAGAGAGAAAGAGAAAAAAAGGAAAATAATTTTACTTTGAAAATCTTAATTACTGTGATAGCAGGGTTGGGTTGTGCCTTTTTACGATTCCTGTATGATTTGCATTTTGAGTTGAAGTTTTGTTCTTCACAGCACACAAGCCAGCAATCAGGAGCATATAGAAATGGCTTGATAGATTCCCCTTTTAAACATGCTTATAAAACATTTTGCCTATGTAGCTTTTTGTATTACATATTCCATGGGTTTCTCACATACCAGTCAAGAAAACATATCCCTTTTAATTCATTTTCTCAGAAGTTTAAGGGCTTGGAAATATATATTAATACAGAACAAATAAAATGTTTCAAAAACTGTAGCACTATTATAAGAAGTATCATTTGAAAAGCAAAAAATGCTGTCATTATTTTTATTCTTCTTTCATGGTTTTTATCTGACCATAGCATTTGAGAGAGTAGATTACACTACAAAAGAAGCTGCTCCAACAATTTGGATTCCTAGTTCCCTTCCTGGTTTCTGACTAGGTTCAGTAAAAGACTATTTCAGAAACCTAAAATCTAGTAGACAATGAAATGAATCACAATGTAAAAAAATAAATAAAAAACACTTGACAGACACTGAATAATGCCAAATATACATCAACCTCAGTATATAGAATATGTACATATTATCCACATCTGTGTGTACTTAAGGCACAATCAGTGTCTGTATCTTTTATTTGTATGTGTACAGATTTCCTGTATTACCTCAAAATCACTTTTATTATTACTTCATTATAGCATATCATATTCAACAAAGCATAATATACATATCTTGCCTCCTTTTGAAGACCACATCTCATTAAAACTTGGTTATAGTTAGATTCTGTATCTTCTGGTTTGGACATTTCACTTTTGAAATGAAATAAATTTTAACATGTATTCTTCCTCCCATATGTGAACATGATTCCCCCAGCACCTTCAAAATAGAAAGAGGATATTTGAGCTTTAAACTAATGCCATAAGAAATTCATACATGGGGGTGTCCTGGCTGACTCAGTCGGTTAAGCATCTGCCTTCAGCTCAGGTCATGATCCCAGTGTCCTGGGGTCAAGCCCAGTATCAGGCTCCCTGCTCAGTGGAGAGCCTGCTTCTCCTTCTCCCACTACCCTTGCTTGTTCTCCCTCTCTCACTCTCTCTGTCAAATAAATAAGTAAAATCTTAAAAAAAAAAAAAAGAAAGAAATTGATACATAATGAATCTAAATTATAATTTCTTAGGGTCAGCATCAGCTAATTCTTATATGAGACTGTGTTCAGTGTCATAGTTTTTTTGGTTCACCATAACACAGAGTGGTCTCTGGGGCTGAAATTGCCAATTACTCTCTCTCTAGGAAGATTACTCGCTTCATCTGCTCCTCTCACATTTTTGGAACCTTGGAAATGGACTGCATTTCAGACAGATCTTTCATTGACATTTATCCTAAGTTACTATATGTCACATAATATTAAAATTAGAAGAATCTTTAGAAACAAAAAGTACTCTTTGACATATAGAATTAGAGAAGTAAAGACTACATTCAGTTCTTTCTTTTTTGGAGGACATGATTATTGTCATCTTCTAGTATTTAAGGACCTATTTTGTGGAAGAGAGATTAGATTTCCTTTGCATGCCTCAAGAGATAGAGGTTGGGCCACTGAGTAAATGTTACAAGGGGGAGAAAGTCTTCAGCTCAATATAAAGGAGAGCTTAGAGACTGTCAAAACCATGCAGAGATGGAATGGGCTGCCCTGGGAGAGAGCAAACTTTGCCACTGGAGAGAAATGCCAAAGCAGAGAACAGAGACCACATGGTGAGATTAGAGTATGTGACCTTTACTATTCTTTTGAATTCTGAGACCCTAAAATTCTGTAATCATATAACTAGACTGCCAGAATTTTGTGAGGTCTCAAAAGTAATTATTTTTCAGTAATTTTTAACCTGAATATTGGTACTGTTTTGAAGGGTATAAAAATAGATTCACTGTACACTGTATTGTATTCACAATATAAAATCTTTGATAGGAAGATTACACCATCCAGGCCAGGACTGGGATCAGAATCAGTATGTACTTTAAGAGAAGTACAGAATATACCTGTGCAATCATTCTTTTAATTGTAAACTTTATTGTATTAAACCAAATTTTAAAAATCTAATGCCTGTTGGCACAGAGCCCTTGAAACCAGTGCCTAAGAGAGACTGAGGGGTCTGGGAAAATAGAAGTTCAAGTAAACATGATATTAGAACTCATTTCATTTAGGGATAGTCATACCTTGTTCAGCTATCACTGTTTACCAAGCCATCTTCTCAATGCTGGAGGTAAAAATAAGAATAATATATTTTTCTTACCCTTAAGAAATCAATATTCTACTTGGAGAAATAGATAACATGAGCAAATTATGGTACATCATGGCAAATGCCACAAGAGAGTATGAGCTAACTTATTTGAGAAACCAAAAGAGGGAATTCAACTCTCCTGGAAAACTGAGACTAGTTTGATGAAATAGGTATGTCATGTTGAATCAGTAGAAGTAGATAATTAATGACATCTTATGGGTTAAAGGTGGTGCTTATTTCAAAAAAAAAATAAAGAAATAAGTTTAAGGACTATGCCTCTACTAAAGAATTTGGATAGGGGCACCTGGGTGGCTGAGTGGATTAAGCCTCTGCCTTCAGCTCAGGTCCTGATCTCAGGGTCCTGGGATCGAGTCCCACATTGGGTTCTCTGCTCAGCAGGGAGCCTGCTTCCTCCTCTCTCTCTCTCTCTTCTCTGCTTGCCTCTCTGCCTACTTGTGATCTCAATCTGTCAAATAAATAAATAAAATCTTAAAAAAGTAAAAAAAAAAAAAAGAATTTGGATATAGGTAGTTCCCTTGTGACTAATGATTATTAGTAATAATAACAATAGCTAACATTTTTTATACACTTATTACGCACCAGGCAATGTTCTAAACGCTTATTGGCATTAACTCTATTGCTCCTCATAGCAATTATGGATGTATTATTACCATTTGCATCTCATATGTGAGAAACCCGAGACACTGACAGACTAAATGACTTGTTCAAGGTCAAGTCACAGAACTAGAAAGCAGAGGGAAGATATAAACTTAAGCAGTGAGTCTCCTGAGCCCGATACAGTAAGGTTTTTATTTCCAATAGAGTACTTTATGATGGACCAATATTAACCACTCTATTTTGAATAGTCTTTTTTTGTAAAATTTTTCTTCAATATCTCAAATGTCTAAAATAGTAGCCTGCTGCCCAGAACCTCTTCACTCTTTGTGCATTATGAAGTTAGCTGGTTCTAAGCTCCATAGCAATATATCCTTGAGAGCAAACAAGAACTGGCTTACTTTATTCCTCAGCTTTTGACAACCTTTATTATTTCATTTATCTGCTATTCATAGCGAGATGTAAACATCTTACTTCCCAGTGTGATCCTCATATCAACAGTGGGTCAGTTTAAAATATTGGGAATCAATATGTTATAAAACATCAGCCAGTACTAAAAAGGCAGGCCCAGAGAAAATTCACTGAATGTCAAATAAAAAATAAACATCAACAGTTAAAAATGTAATAAGATAATAAATAAAAGCAGGGAATTAAAAAAATTTCTTAACCCAAAAGCAATTTGACAAGTAAGATATACCTATATTAAACACAAAGCCGCTTACAGTACAGGGAGCAATGAATTTTTCATGCAGGTAGACAGAACAATACTTTTCTAAATTTAATAGACAGAATACATGACATTAGTGCCATTGATGGTGGAGTTTGGGACTCAGGAAGGGAGGGGCACTGGTGCGTCTGTAAAGACATTAGTTAGCACAAGCTCTACATTTTTTATTGATTTGTGTACACACTTAAGACTAAGTGTTTTTATATTGAGGATCTCCTTTTCATCCTAGGTATGTATGCATATATTTCGTATGTGCAGGTACTCAGCTCTTGCTTAGTTTTTTGTGTTTTTTTCTTGGTTTCATGCCTTCTTATCCCCTCCTTCAAACTTGCACAATCTGATCCTGCTGTCAGTTGGTCAGTTAGTCTGCGTCTGTCTGTGAGACGTCTTTTATTGACCTATCATTGAATCCACAGTTCTATAGAAAGTCCTACAAAAAGTGACAAAAGAAGTAGGCATTGCATTCCTTTTGGGCTGCTTAAAATTTAATGCACAATGGCTAACAATCAAAAGGAAACAAATAATATTCTTGAACCATGTTGCCTGATAAAATAGTCAGGAAGGCAATAGTCTAGGAGGGGTGTGATTGTGGTCCTGCAGTCCTCTCAGTTCACCCAATGAAAAATACATGACTTAACACACATCCACATATGCTAGGGTTTAACGAATATTTCCTTCCTTCAGTATTGTTGCTTTTAGGGCTGATATACATCGCTAGAAATCATTGCCTTCCGCATGGGCATCTCTTTTTCCCCAGCTAACTCTTCCTTCTGACCCTAAGTACTTGTTGCACCCAGAAGGCTCTTAAAGTGAAATAAAACCATAAGCTTAAGGAATGAGCCTCAAATTGTGAAAGGTCAGAGATCAGTTTTGTTGGTATTTTTGACAGAGTATTTACCCAAAGCCCTAGCAGCCACAGATATATATATTTGTTTATTAATGTGTTTATTCATTTAATGCTTTGTGCATTTCTTATGTCTTAGGCACTATGCAAATTTCTGGAGAAAATGCACAACCTCCTCAAGGTCCTTATACTCCAGTGGGTAGAAATTGTGCGTGTATGTGTGTGTGTGTGTGTGCGTGCGTGCTCATATTTGAATTATGGTAAATAAAGAAATACAGTTCTACAGAAGGTGTTGTGTTTTCATTACATTGAAAGTGCACCAACAAAGCTGGGATATAATAGGAAGGGTCAGAAAATCATCTTGGAGATTAAACTTGCACTCTGACCTATATGAAGAATAGGAGGTGGGTTTTAAGGAGAAACCATAAGCAGCAACTGTAGACCAGCCTCTGTGGGGAACATAAGCAATTTAGGTTGTAGCAGCATAGGGAGCAAGGCAGAGAGTGCTTAGCAAAGAATGAAAGTATAACTGAAGGCCCATGTTAAATCAGAGAGAGCCTTGGATGCCCTGCTATGTAGGGCATGGAGTAGGTATGCACTGGTGGTGGGGGGGGCTGGCAGTGGAATGACAGTCCAGGAAAAGGAGAAAAGTAGGAAAGACCAGAGATAAGAGTCATGGTTCTGAGACTTTACTGTAATTCAGAAGTAATGGAGGTCTGATCTAGAGCTGTGGTCATGATGGTAGTCAAGAGAATACAATGCCAAGACATATGTAGTAGAAATTCCTGCAATTGGTAATGAGGGAGAAATCATGAGTTACTTTCTATAGGAATTGTTGGCCACTGGACAGTTTATCAGTAAAGATAGTATCTATATAAAAGAGAAAGCAGGTTTATGGGAGATATGAAGTTCAGATATGCCAAATGTGTTATTAATATACACTCAGTAAGTACCTAAAGGGGCTGAAAGGAGATTACATATAATTAGGAGTTCAGGCATATGTAGGTGATAATCCAAACTCTGAGATTATATAAAGTAACTTAAAATAGTTATGAATATAAAAACAGGTCACAGTCCAAGATTGGGGACACCAGCACTTAAGGACATACTAAAAATGAAGTGCCTAAAGAGGAGACTGAAAAATCTGATAATAGTATCCTAGAATACGAGGACTTCAATAATTTCAAATAGAAAGGAGATGATCTTTGGAGTCAAGAATTTGCAGCAGCAAAAAAAAAAAAAATCTGTTGAAATGAAGACTATAAACCATTTATTACATTTGGCAGTTGGGAGCCCTTATTGATTGTAGAAAATCCGATGTTAGAAATGGGTATGGGCAGGTGACAAATGGCATCAGATAATGGACCAATATATTTGAACATGTGAATGTGTGTCTCTTAGAAATTTTGAATGAATGTTGAAGGAACTAATATTTAAATTTAAATTAAGGGGAGAGGCTATTAGAGTTGATGAGGAAGACTTGAGGCAATTACCATTTGAAGAACAGGGCCACCTCGGGTATGCCCTTTATAGAAGAGAGAAGAGATGACAGGTGGAACAATATCCAAATTTTTAGATAAGGCAATAGAATTAAGGGCAAAGGTGAAATCGCTGGTCTTGAACAAGAGGAGGAAGCCAGTCTCTGAGACTATAGGGAAGGATAAGGAATGGTTGTGGCACAGATGATTTTATAGTTAGTGAGGTGAGACACTGATTAGTATCATTACTGAAGCCCTCAGATGTGGATCACCAACAGTGACAGAAAAGAAAGCTGGGTGGGAGATTAGGAAAAAGGGGGAAATTCTGGAATAGTCTTTGAAGAAAATAAGGGAGCTGGTCAAATAAAACCCTGATGAGCAGACAAGAAAGTCACGCAAATTTTTCAAAGCTTAGATTTGCAGTATTGCTAAGGGGTAAGTTTCATATTATTATGAAACATCTCAAAGGTTCACATACAAGGTCTAAGAAAGCCCACTAGAATATTTAATTTGTGCTGGAATTTGCTGGGCAGATGTGGCAGGGAGGTAGTCATCCATTCAACCATTTGTGAGGGTCACCCTTAAATTCAGCTTAGCCTGAAAAAGAGCAAGTTCACCTCTTCACAGCTAGTTGTCAGGGGCCTGCATTGTGTTGCCCTGATCTCCATCCTGAACCTTTGCCCAAACCAGGCATGCACTCTGGCTCTGCCGACTACTTCTCTAAGGTGTTATAAATTGTGCATTTGGAAATGTGCTTTCAAAAACCTGGCAGATTGTAACTGAATCTGGCCTTCAGTCCACATTTATCTATCCTGTGAGCTCTACTCCAAAACAGAGCTCACATCTATCCATTCTTCTTTCCCCACTAGAATCACGTTAATTCAAGACACCGTTGGCTCAGCTAGATGATGGCCACCATCTTCTAATGAGTCTCCCCACACCCAGACTTGTCTCTTTTATAACCCTTTCTTAACAACCTAGTGATCACATTTGAAATGTTATAAAAATGATACTTTATCCCCAGCTCCTCTTGTACTTAGAATAAAACCACATTTCTTAATCTGACATATAAATCCCTAAGGGCAGAGCACCCACCTGTCCTGGACCTCATCTCCCACCATTCGCTCCCTTGCCTACAATGCTCCCAAACACACTGATCTTTCATTTTCCAGAGCTCACCAAGCACATTCTTGCCTTAAGGACTTTGCACTGACTTTTCCCTCAACCCAGAATATCCTTCCATCTAATCTTCATATGGTTGGCTCTTTCTCATGCTTCAGCTTCCAGCTTGAAGGCTACCTCTCTCGAGAAAGTTTTCTTTATTTCTCGATTTGATATATATATAACCTCCCCACCCCTCCATCGCTTTATGATGACATCATTTTTTTCTTAGTAAAATATATTATTTCATAGTAAGATTTCATAAATACAACAATGTCATTAATGTATTTCACTACTCGTTGTTTTATCTTTCTCACTAGACTGTAAAATCTTTGGGTCAGAAACCATGTCTGCCTTGTATAACACTGTAGCACCAGTCCCTAGCAAAGTGCCTAACTAAACACCTGGTACATAATCCAAAATGCTAGCTCATTAAATGAATGAAGATGAAAGAATGAACAAATGAGCCTGATAATTGCCAAAAAAACAGTATTCATTATGCTGATCCTGTCTCGAGCATTTAACAGTATTATTCTATATTTTTCTTCTTGAACCCTTTTTACCTTAGATTTCTGCAATATCATGTATTACTGATATTCTTGCTTCTTGGAACACTGTCATATGCAATCAACTTTCCTCCTGGACATTCCTTAAATGTTAATATTTTTTTGGAGATTTATCATTAGCCCTTTACTCTTTCTAGTCATCCTGTGTTTGTAAGAGAATCTGAACTATGGTCACCAGATTAACTAATGCTATGTGCTAATAACTGCCTTTCTCCATCATGTGGCTTAAAGTTGTTTATCCAGATGCCCAGTATTCTAAATTTATTATTTCTAAGTTTTCTAAAACTTAAAAGATTTCTAAAAAATATACATTCGCTTTTCCTCATATCCCAGTGCTGTTTCTGCTTTTATAGCTCCATGGCACCACTCTCCATCTAGTTACCTAAGTCATCTGTTCAGTTATTCATTTTTTCCTGTAAATATTTATTAAGGGATTTCTGTGTGCCATGCTATTCTGGGGACTTGAAATAGGTACACTGGTATATAAAACAGGCATACACATGTACACACACACACATGCATACACACCATCCCCCCCAAAAAAATGTCAACATTCATCTTAGAATTCCCCCTTTTTAAAATCACTTCCTATCTCTAATTGGTAATCCAGTTTTGTAAATACTTGTACTTACAAACTCTCAATTTATCCCATTTTCTCCAGTCTTTCTCTACCTGTCTTAGGTCAAGTCCATATCATTTCTAGCTTTAAAATAACTTTTTAATTGGTCAGTATGCCCCACGTTACCCTACAGTCTACCTCTAAAAATACAAGGTGAATCATTCTAAAATGCAAATCTTGTCATGATTTCCCACTAGATTAAAATCTTTTAGTGAATGTTCACTCCTACAAAATGAACATCTTGTTTATACTACTACCAAAATAAGTCCAGGGGACTGATGCAGACCAAGTCAAAATCAGAATCACACAAAGAAGGAGAAGAGCCCTAGGTGAACAGTCCAGATATTTCAAAGTTCTTATTACAGCACATCATCATAATATGAAATGTGCTGGAACCAGCTGGAATAGACCAAGCAGATCCAATCAATTTATGCATGTATTTTTTCATCATAGAAATACTGCTTTCATTTTCTCTCTATAATTCTTTGTGCTTGTTATATGTTCTTATTTTATACTATTTGTTAAATTATTAAGTTTAATTTTAACTTCCAATTCCTGATGATTTATGAATACACTGAACAAAACAGTTCTCTGATGTAGATTTGTATGGGTGATGCTAGCTATTTGTACTAAACATATGTATCATAATAAAAAAGCTTTATTTATATACATAATTCTACCTTCAACCTCAATTTTCTTTTGAAGAAAACTTCATAGGAAATAACAGTTTATCTCTTGGGCCAATGTAGAATTTATCTGGATTGTTACTTAATGAATAGGGCAAACCAAATCACTCCACTTTTCTTTGAATAATTTTTGAAATGATGTATTATTTATAAAATTATGACATATTTTGAACCAGAAGTAATATTACTATTCAGTCACCTTGATATTTATTTTTTTAATTGGAGGCAGAAACTGATATTATACACATAGATTGTCTTATTTGAAAGACATCTTACATAAAGCCATATCAGCCATTGTTTTCCTTGGTTGGCAGAATCAATCAATCCACCTATCAATCATTATTTATTAGGTGCCAACCTTGAGGCTGGCATTGATCCAGTTCTGTGCATTAGTGAAACAACAAGTACAAAAAGGAGAAAATAGGATAATAAATTCCAAATTATAAAATATGTTTATTAGGTTTTTTATTTTCACAAATATGAACTGTGTATATGTATTTACATGTAAAAAATCTTTGTTAAGAAGCATTATTTTTAGTTTTAATGATGAAAGACATTATTTAGAATTTGGCATTATATAATCCATGGTATTCAGATCTCTTCGGGAAAAGCTGTTTCCTAGAGTTTTTGTACTATTTAGGAACCATCTATGATTATTTCCTATTGAACAGTGAACTAGTACCTTCATCATGTAAGTCACAGCACTGGGTCACTGTGTCATCTTAGGGGGTCTCTTCAGAGGCTGATTTAGGTGCCTTGTATTTAGGGGGCTAGTTTAGAAGGAACTAATTCTGAGCTCAGGGCTCTTCCTCAGTAAACTCCAAGACCCCATTGTTCCATGTGATTCTGCATATACATGCAACATCCACTTGAGCCCTGAACTTGAGAGTTCAAGTAATCCCTGTAGCGCTTAGTACCAAGAGACCAAACAGAAAGTCAAAGGAGCAATGCTTCTGCTATATCAACAAAAACCACTTACTGAAGGTTAGCCAAGATCTTTTTTGGTGGGGGGCGGGGGGGAGCAAGCTCTTTATATACAAAATAACCTCTTCATCTAGTGTCTCTGATTGTACTTTATCACAGATTCAAAATTTGAATTGGATGAGGAAATAAAAAGTGAAAGAAGCTCCTTTAATATGTTTCCCTGCCCCCACCCAGGACTTTTTGTCACTTTATGAATTAGTTAATAAATTCAAGTTACCATATCCCAAAGGGTTTCCAATAAGCAGAGTCTTCCGTACCTCTAATTATTTCATCATATCTTTTAAACACAACAACGTGGGACAGTTGAATAAGCACAGAATGCATTCAGACAATAATGTGTTAATTTAGTAAATAGCAAGAAATAGGAGCCAGCTAAGTCAACGCCACTTCTTTTAGTCACTCAAGAAAAAATATCTGAACATTTTCTGGATAGGTCAAGGATCTGAAGACCTCCTCCTAACTATTGTGAGAGTGCTTTTCAATATTGGTCTTTCAATTTCCAGTGTCTTTTATTTAAATGCTTCCCTTGACACAGTTCAAAAGACAGACTCACCCATATTTTTTAGATGGTCCGCTCATTAAATAGCCATTCAGCATTTCACACAGCACCCAATAAACAGAACTTCAGAACCCTAACTTTCTCCTTTTATATTCTATTATGTTCTCCATCACCACAACTTAAAATTTGCCTGCATTCTTGAATAAGAATATTTGCTTACTTTCTTTCAATAGATTAATAAGTGGTAATCTTCTGATTTAAAAAAATAACCAAATTATTGAATTGGTTCAGCCTTTCTATAAAGCCATTTGATTATATTTACCAAGAATTGAAAAATAGTAGATATTTCACAGTTCATTGTAAGTACAAAAGTAGATAAAGCTGATCTATGATAATACAAATCAAAATAGCAATCACCCATGAGAGATGAGAGTAACTGAAAGGAGGTACAGAGGTACTTTGTGGGGTAGTGGAAATAGTCTGTACCTTTGGGGTATTGGCTACATGATATACAGACACACCTCATTTTCTTGTACATGGCTTTATTGCACGTCACAGATATTGCAATTTATTTTTTTGTTTTTATTTTTACAAACTGAATGTTTATGATAACCCTTCATTGAACAAATCTCTTGGTACCATTTTCCAAGAGTATTTTTTCACTTCATATTTCTGTGTCACATTTTCAGACTTTTTCGTTATTATTACATCTGTTATGGTGATCTGTGATGAGTGATTTTGACATTGCCATTGTAATTGTTTTGAGGCACGACAAACCACACCCATATGAGACAGTAAAAACATACTCAGTAAAATACTCAGTAGATCTTTGTGTGTTCTGACTTCTCCACTGACTGGCCATCCCCATTGCTCACTCGCTCGCTCTCTTAAGGCCTCCCAATCCCTGAGACACCACAGTATTGAAATTAGGCCAATTAATAACCCTACAATGACTTCCCTGTGTTCAAGTAAAAGGAAGAGTTTCACATCTCTCACTACCCATCAAAATCTAGAAATAACCGAGTTTAGTGAGGAAGGTACATCAGAAGCCAAGATAGGTAGAAAGGTCGGCCTCTTGCACCAGTTAGTCAAGTTGTGGATGCAAAGGAAACATTCTTGAAGAACTTTTCAAGTGCTTCTCCAGTTAACACATGAGTGATAAAAAAGAAGAATAGCCTTATTGCTGGTATGGAGAAAGTTTCAGGGATCTGGATAGTTACACTAACTACAACATCCCCTTAAGTCAAAGCCTGATTCAGTCAAGGCCCTAACTCTTCAATTCTGTGAAGGCTGAGAGAGGGGAAGAAGTTGCAGAAGAAATGTTTGAAGCTAATGGAGGTTGGTTCATGAGGTTTAAGCAAAGAAACCATCTCCATAAAATAAAAGGGCAAAGGAAGCAGCAAGTGTTGATGTAGAAGCCACAGCAAGTTATCCAGATGATCTAGGTAAGATAATTCATGAAGGTGGCTACACCAAACAACAGATTTTCAATTTAGATAAATAGCCTTCTATTGGAAGAAGATGCCATCTAGGACTTCTGCAGCTAGAGAGAAGTCACTGCCTGGCTTCAGAGCTTCAAAGGACAAGCTGACTCTGCTGTTGGTGTTATGCAACTAGTGCAGCAGGTGGCTCTAAGTTGAAGCCAATGCTCCTTGATGATTCTAAAAATCCTAGGGTCCTTAGGAATTATACTAAATCTACCCTGCCCACTCTTTAAATGAAACAGCAAAGCTTGGATGTTAACACATGTGTTTGCAGTATGGTTTCACGAATATTTCCAGGCCGTTGTTGAAACCTACTCAGAAAAGAAAAATATTCCTTTCAAAATAGTACTGTTCATTGGCAATGCACCTGGTCACTCAAGAGTTCTGATGGATATATGTAATGAGATTAAAGTTGTTTTTGTGCCGGCTAACACAACATGCATCCTGCAGCCCATGGAGCAAGTATTAACTTCAACCTCCAGGTCTTATTAAGAAATACATTTCATAAGGCTAAAGCTACCATAGATAATAACTCCTCTGATGTATCTGGGTAAAGTTCAATTGAAAACCTTCTAGAAAGCATTCACCATTCTAGATGCCACTAAGAACATTCGTGGTTCATGAGAGGAAGTCGAAGTATCAATATTAACAAGAGTTTGGAGATGTTATCCCAACCCTCATGGATGACTTGGAGGAATTCAAGACGTCTTTGGAGAAAGTAACTGCAGATGGGGTGGAAATAGCAAGAAAAATAGAATTGGAAATGCCCCTTGTATTGCGGCAATCTCCTGATAAAACTTTAATGAAAGAGGAGTTGCTTCTTATGGATGAGCAAATAAAGTGGTTTCTTGTGATGGAGGCTACTCCTGCTAAAGATTCTGTGAAGATTACTGAAATAACAACAAAGGATTTAGAACACTACATCAACTAAGTTGGTAGAGCGGTGGCACAGTTTTCAAGGACTGAAATCAGTTTTGAAAGAAATTCTGCTGTGGTAAAATGCTATGAAGCAGCCCTTCATACTAAAGAGAAATCATTCATGAAAGTCAGTTGTTGCAAACTTCTTTGTTGTCTTATTTTAAGAAATCGCTACAGGCCCCCACCCCCAGCCTTTAGCAACCACCACCCTCATCAGTCATCAGTCATCAACATCAAGCCAAGACTCTCCACCAACAAAAAAGTGACAATCGGCTAAAAGCTTGGATAACAGCTAGCATTTTTAGTAGTAAAATATTTTTACTAAAATATTTTTAAAAGTGTGTAAACCTGGCGATTCACAGACCTGTACCCCTGGGGATAAAAATGTATGCACATTTTTTAGACATAATGCTATACACACCTAATAGACTATAGTATAGTGTAAATACAACTTTTATATGCTCTGGGAAACCAAAAAAACTCATATGGCTCTTTATTATGATAGTCAGTGTATATGGCAGTCGTCTGTAACTGAACCCACAATATCTCTGAGGTATGCCTATACCCTACAAACATTTGCCAAAACCCATCAATCTGAGCATAACGCACATCACCTTATACAAATTTCGCCTCAGTTACAAATTAGGCTTTTGTGCCAGTATGTCAGTTGTTGTGTTATTTTCTATCATCCCCCACTCCATCCTTCTGTTGTCAACTTTGTGACACTGAAGCTGAGGTTTTGCCAGCTGCACATCTGTGTTGCCAGGTAGATCCATGCTAGGTCCTGCCAATAAACAGTGGTAGAGGGAGATTGGGAGCCTGGAGGAGGAAGAAGGAAAATTTCCTTGCCTCTTATTGTTCACTTTCTGTCCTGTGTATGTAGTTCTTGCGAACCTCACTCCAGCAACACGTTTTCACCCCCAGAGGAGCAGAGCCAGCCCACTGCAGCAGCTGAATCCAATTTGCAGGGTTTTTTCAGCATTTGCAGAGTCAAGCTCATCAACATTCCCCTGAGCCATCAGCACCTGGCAAGAACCTGCCTCTCAGAGTTCTGGTTCCCAGGCTGGGGGACTCCTCCTTTATGGTTACTGGAACCAGCTAAGCAATGCCCCTTCATCAGGGATCTGGTTTTTGTGACCACAAAGATCTTTCTTTAAGTTTCAAGGTTATAATAATTCCAATATCTTTCCATCTTTTCCATTCCTTCAGTTCTAGAGGTTGTAGCTGTGGCTTATGCCTTAGAATTTTTTTATTCTTTCAGTTCTCTAGTTAACAACTATACCTAGGTAACAATTCTTTATAATAAATTCTCTTCTTCAAATAACTGGGTTTTAGTCTTGTCTTTCACCTCTTGGATGTATCGGTGTATGTTTGTGTGTATATATGTATTTTTCCACATATCTTCCACTTATTAAATGACCCCAAATTCTTAACCTCCCTAAGCCTCAGTTTCCTAGTTTGTAAAATGGGGTAATGCTGGCTGGTACCTACTGTTATGATGATTAAATTAAATAATACATTTTAAACAAAATAGTAAGTTAAATAAGTTATACAAGTGTAAAATACCTGGCAAATCTAAATATTCAATATAATACAACATCAAGGGGTTTATTTTGTGGCCAATAAAGTAATACAAATGTGTTCTAAATCATAAGCTGTAGAATGTGTACATGAGTATTTTTGTATTTGTTTGTAATTGTATATATGCAGGGGAACCTGGGTGACTCAGTCGGTTGAGCATCCAACTCTTGGTTTCAGCTCATGTCATATCTCGTGGGTCATGAGATTTAGCCCCCTTTTAGGCTCTGAACTCAGCAGGGAGTCTGCTTGAAGGTTTTTGGCCTCTGCCCCTCCCCCAACTTGTACTCTGGCTCTCTCTCAAATTAACTAATTTTAAAATATTAAAAAATTAAATTGTATATATGCATTCTTTTCCATTAGTATTTATTTCTTAATAAATACAACAAACTAAAATATAGTGGGCATGAGAAAATTATGAAAAACAGTCTATCATGCAATCAGTTATAAAAAATAGCTTAGAACAAAGCATATAAGAATCTATACATGATTATATTTTTCACTTGTCAAGTTTTCTAAAGTGAGTTAACTCATAACAAAAACAAGTAAATCTAAAAAGTTGAAAAAAATTTCCTCAAGTTAAGTGGAAAATACTAGCTATTACAGGAACTGCTAAGAAAACAGAGGGAGCCTGTCTGTTGCAGTGCTGTAAAGGATATGTATCCATTCTTCTTCAAGCCACATTTCCCATAGCACCACCTACACCGTCTTTCCCAAAGGCTGGCCATGTTCACTGAAAGCTATGCTCTATCTGCTTGGGTATATTATCTGGCAGCCCAGTGGTTAAACATCGCTAATTTAATAAGAGCTTTATCATCCCTATGTTAAAATAACCCATGAAATGACAGCAATAGACGGGCGCCTGGGTGACTCAGTGGGTTAAGCCTCTGCCTTCGGCTTGGATCATGGTCTCAGTGTCCTGGGATGGAGCCCTGCATCAGGCTCTTTGCTCAGTGGGGAGCCTGCTTCCCTCTCTCTCTCTGTCGCCTCTCTGCCTACTTGTGATCTCTGTCTGTCAAATAAATAAATAAAAAATTTTTTTTTAAAAAATGACAGCAATAGAATTACACACACATACACATGCACAGGGGCTAGGGAAAAGGAAAAGAGATTTTGGCAGAGTGGTATCAACAAAATTTTAAAGACGTTAAGAAGTAGGTGGGCCATGGTTGAATTAGAGCCAACGGTGCTAAAACCTGAATGCCTTCACGAAGGGAAGCCAATGAGAAGCAAGGTCACGCACACCACAGAACTCAGCAGCTAGAGGAACGGTTGAAGATGGAGCAAAAAAATAGATGGGGGCGCCTGGGTGGCTCAGTGGTTTAAGCCACTGCCTTCAGCTCAGGTCATGATCTCAGGGTCCTGGGATCGAGTCCCGCATCGGGCTCTCTGCTCGGCAGGGAGCCTGCTTCCCTCTCACTCTCTCTGCCTGCCTCTCTGCCTATTTGTGATCTCTCTCTGTCATAAATAAATAAAATCTTAAAAAAAAAAAAAAAAAAAAATCTTTAAAAAAATAGATGGATTGTTAGAAATGTGTATAAGCAGTTAGACCTCAGTTCTGCTCTTCCCCAGACTGCACAGCCTGGCAGAAGGCAAGATGTTTCTGGGGAGCTGGAAAGAGAGAGTTTCTTGACTCTAGGGACATCAGGCAAAAAGATCACACACACTTTTTATACCTGAAGCTTTCAGAAAGCTAGATGACCTCATATTACATCTCCTTTCTCTGTTTCTCCATACCTACTAACATAGGGTTAAGACTGCTCCCTGGGAAACTGGCTGGGTAAGGAGAAATGGTCATAGACAAGACAGTTTGAGGTCACTGATGAAACAGCTAAGTTCTTATTCAGTTATCCTACTGTGAGACCACCAAGTAAGCTCTGCCTATGCATACTGACTTTAACATTAGATTTTAGTACTTCGATCTTAAACATAAATGGAGAGACAAGGATCACTACACAGTTTGGTGAAACCATGAACAGACAAAAATAGGTCAAATAAATTGTTTGAAACGATTCTAATGAAATAGATGGGATGTAGGGAGTGAAAGAAAACTGAAAAAGAAAACTATAATTACTATCCTCAGAGTGGTAAATAAATAAATATTATATTGTATACATGTAGCTTTCAGAAAACGAGAGAATATGCTATCAAGAAAGTAAGAGAAGAAGGAACTCTTGGAAATTAAAAATGTGATGGTAGAAATTTTAAAAATCAGTGGTATGAAAATGAATGAAGACAGAGAGAGAAAGAACATATAAGACAGGAAAGATAAGAAAATTAGAGGATAAACCTAGGGACTCCAACATCTAAATAAGAAGACTGTACAAAAAGAAAAGAGAAGTGAAGAAATTCAAGTTATCAGTCATAAATATCACACATGCATTAAAATAATCAGTAAATTTAGATTAATGAAACTGGCAACCCATGGCATTCTGGTGAATGGCTAACAATTGGCACCTTCTGAAAAAAATATCCTTTATTTATAGCATTTGCCAATATCTTCAGTGTAAATATTCCCATCATCATGATTTCACATTACTAACATAATATCACTAAATTCAGATTTGGAAAAAGATATTCACAGTTTGCTCTCCTGAGCAAGGAGGAGCCATCCCCAGCACACCATTGTGGATAACCCCACGTTAAGGGTCTCTTTGTCAGGGCATATGACCTCTGGTCTCAGTCCCCATGGCTTCTTTGTATCTTTCTGTTGTCCGATAGAAAGGCAAGAAAGGCCATTCAGCAAGGCAAAACCTTCTGTGATGTTTGATTTCTCTGTGAAGCTGGTTGAGGAGAGCTGCTAAATTCAGCTTTTGCACTGAACAAAGATCGGACAATTTACATGATTTTCTTTTGCCCCTTTTGACTCTTGGATATGTTTGCATGTAAAGTAAAGAAAATATTAGGTATAACAAGAATGAGCTATCAAATTGATATTTCCTGACCTTTTGAAATAGAAAGCACAACTTAAATTAACAACATGTATGGAGTAGATGCAATGAATTATGCCCTTTGACTTAAAACTATTTGCTTTCTAGATATGTGTGTATGACCATCAACTTTCTGACAGAAACCCTAATGCTAGGTCTTTGGAAATCCCCATAGTAAATGCTTGGCTAAATAGCAAGAAAGGAGAAATGATCTTTCCTCTTAAGTGAGTGCTGATCCAAGCAGCAGTTTCTTCATTTGCTCAGTCCAATGTCATCTACCCACCATCACATGTGGGCAAAGGTCATGAATCAACAATGTTTACCTATGTCTATGTTTATTCACAGCTGGAAGTAGGCAAGAAGTTTAGGTATAAAGAAAAAAAATGAGAAAAATTTCAGAAGAAGGAAGAGGGAGAAATTCTGTTATAATGTATAGGTCTTACCCATCTTAATGAGATCCTAACATCCAAAGTAGATGATCCTGTAATTGAAACTAGAATATTTGTGAAAGGGTAGAAGGTACACAATTGATAATTAGGGGCAGACAAAAAGTGTTAACTAAGAATATGAGTGGCAATAAACCAAGACTATAGAAATGGAGCTCAGAAAGATGTTTAGGAAGAATCCTAATTATGCATTTAAGTGATCCAAAAGATCAAAGTCATAGCATATGAAGTTAAAGTACATTGACCAAGTTGCAAAGCTACTATAGAATATTTTTCAAGAAATACAGTTGGATCTTGTTTTGTAGAAATAAATGTATTTCTAAAAAGATATTAATGAAGTGAACATTTATTGAATTTAATTATCCCTTGATTTAATTATGAAAGTAGATGTGAGTCTTGAAAAGTGTCTGGTCCCACATGTTTAATAAAATTACTTCTATGAGTGCCAGTATGTTTTAAAATGATATATCTACAGATAATTTAACCAAACTAACATTAACAATAAAGATTGTGTAAAGTATCTTAAGTTTTGTTTTAATGTTTCAGACACTACTTCAGAGGCACAAAAGAAAAGAAATAACAATTTCATCAAACAGACCACATTATTCCAAACAGTAAGGTCTACCAACTTTGTTACCCAACATTATACAACAGAACAACACATCTTCCCTTTGGTTTATGAGACCTTGCTTCATAAGAGTTTATAAAAAGTGCTGACATAAAGAAATAAAAAAGATTGATGTAGATTAAATGTTGGAAAAGATTCAAAAATAAGAGACAGTCCCTCAAATGCAGCGATAAATTTACTTTGCACATTCACATTTGTTGGAACTTATACAACTGTAAAGAAAGTAATGGGAGATTACATTTTCCCTGAGTGTTGGTGTAAGCAGCAGATTTTTAGGACCCTCTGTCTAATGGGGTGAATAAAAATTGCTCTGATGTGATAATTCCTTTAATCCATGTCAAAACAATGCCCTGAATTATCAATTTTGTAACAACAAATTTCTGTACATAGAGTTTCTGCAATACAACATGTACTTGTAAAACATAAAAGGAGTGTCACTTTTCCCATTAAACAAAACTCTGTTCAGATCCTAGCCCGAGTAAAATGTCAGGTTCTGATCTCTAAAACCAAAGAAGAATGTGTAGCACATAATCAAACTGAGTTTTGCCTTGCTAAGCCAGAAATAATTCCTTTCATGTTTCCTCTGACTTTAACCAGGCCATGTAATCCCAACCAAACATGGCCAGTTCTTAGGCTTTGGTGCACACTGTGCTAGAAACCCTATAGGATGTGTTAAAATATATACTCAAATATTAAAAGTTCTTTAATTTCAAATGAAATTTTAATGTGTATAAATTAAGGACCAGAATTTAGAAATGCCCTAATGTTATTAACTATAATATTTGTGAAAGATTATTCTATAATTATGTTTAAATTGATGGAACAAGTGTATCTGCAGACACAAACCAGAATAGAAAAGAACCATGACTTGAATGCAAATCTTGATTGGCATTATTAAAATAATATCTGAAGAACCACACAATCAGGTGAAACAGAAACTTTGTTTAATAAACAAATACAATGCTGCACTCAATAAAAAAGAAAGATTGTAAGGAAGAATTTTAGCTATCATATTACTCACCTATTCATTCTAAAGTGTAATTGTCAGCTTTATTTTCCTATGCCAGAGTAAGCGGCTGCATCTTTGGGATATTTACAATTTGTGCAATTTATTGAGACAGATCCAATTCCTTTTTTATTTGTTTTCCCAAAGCACCTATTTTTTTACCTTTGCTGACCAGTGCAAAATCATCCTCACTAATGTTTATAAAATACCACATTATTGTTAGATATTGAATCCAAATGCAAGCACTGCAGGTTCTAACAGATAGGAGCTTGATGGAATCTGTCTTTAGATTGCTGCTGTCCAGGCTGCCTAAGCATAGATTGTATAAAAGTCAGTGACACAAAAGCATAGAAGGGAAGAAAGACAGGTGTGTGTGTGTGTGTGTGTACGTGTGTGTGTTGTGTGTATACAGACACAGATGTGTGTTTTGGGAAAAAGGGCAGATGGATACAAATGGACAGAGAAGGAAAGAAAGAGAAAATCCATCTATGAAAACATTCTAAAACTTGGATACACAAATAGGACAACCATTTTTCTCAATGGCTACTAACACCATCTTATGTCAAATGTAAGAACGATTAGAATTTATGCTCATAAATGATTTTTAAAGGTTTCTTTATTGAAAGAAACAGCACAAGTGGAAGGGGGGCGCTGAGAGAGAGGGAGAGAGAATCTCAAACAGACTCCACACTGAGCACAGAGCCCAACATGGGACTCTGTCTTGTGATCCCATGAGATCAGGACCTGAGCCAAAACTAAGAGTTGGACTCCTAACCAACTTTGCTGCCCAGGTGCCACTATGCTCATAAATTCTTAATTTTATTTTTTTAAATTTTTTTATTATGTTATGTTAGTCACCATACAGTACACCATTAGTTTTTGATGTAGTGTTCCATGATTCATTGTTTACATATATCACCCAGTGCGCCATGCAATCCATGCCTTCCTTAATACCCATCACCAGGCTAACCCAACGTCACCAACCCCCTCCCTCCTAAAACCCTCAGTTTGTTTCCCAGAGTCCATAGTCTGTCATGGTTCATCTCCCACTCCAATTTTTCCCCCTTCATTTTTCCCTTCTTCTAATGTCCTCCATGCTATTCCGTATGTTCTGCAAATAAGTGAAACCATATGGTAATTGACTTTCTCTGTTTGACTTATTTCACTTAGCATGATCTCCTCCAGTCCCATCCATGTTGATGCATAGGTATTCATCCTTTCAGATGGATGAGTAATATTCCATTGTGTATATGGACCATATCTTCTTTATCCATTCATCTGTTGAAGGGCTTCCTGGCTCTTTCCACATTTTAGCTATTGGTGGACATTGCTGCTATGAACATTGGGGTGTATATGGCCCTTCTTTTCACTACATCTGTATCTTTGGGATAAATATCCAGTCATGCAATTGTTGGGTCATAGGGTAGCTCTGTTTTTAATTTTTTGAGGAATCTCCACACTGTTTTCCAAAGTGGCTGCACCAATTTGCATTCCTACCAACAGTGTAAGAGGGTTCCCCTTTCTACACAATCTCTAACATTTGTTGTTTCTTGCCTTGTCGATTTTTGCCATTCTAACCAGCAAAGGTGGTATCTCAATGTGGTTTTGATTTGAATTTCCCTAATGGCTAATGATGATGAACACCTTCTCATGTTTCTGTTAGCCATTTGTATGTCTTCTTTGGAAAAGCAAATTTGGAAACAAGTCATTTGTACTTCAAATTCTTGACATTTACAAATAATACTACATGTGGTAGGAAATATCAACTACCAGAAAAGAGTGTTAAATTCTGTATCTCCTAACTAAATTAGAAAGGTAGAGGTATCATTCTCTAGTAGTTAAGGAGCCATAGAACATTTTATTGCTTTTCCCTCAGTCACTACTGAAATTCTGCCTTTCTCTCCCACAGTGAGAATGATCTTAAGAACAGTGGATGTTTGCTGGGTGGTAGATGTGAGGAGACCTGACTTCCCTAGATTCTCTGCCAGCAATATGGAAAAATGAGGACTGGTTCTGCTTATTTTCAGCATGTGGCACACCTCCAGGTTTAAAGAAGGAAAGATACAAATGGAAGAATAAAACCAGTGCTGATTATATTTGTACATTTTGCTAGGATTCTATTCCAGGAACATCCCCTACATGAACCCCTTTAAGCTTCCCAATAACTGTGATATAGTAATTATCCCCATTTTACTAATGAAGAAATTGGAGCTCTGAGAAGATAAGGAAATTATCCAAGGTTATAAAGAAAGTAAGTGTAGAACAGATAGAATCCCAGTACAGAGACCTAGGCACATGTCTAAGTCTTTATAAGTATAAACCCTAGAGACAGATCATAATGAACACCTTGCAGGACTTATGAGGAAATTCATAATATTTGAACATTATCCATAAATGCATTGCTGTTTCATTCACGAGTCCTGTTTGCCTCAATATAAAATCCATATATGTAGGTGTTGCTGGAAAAAACCTTGAGTCTATAAACATTTGATGTATGAAATTAGTAAAATGAGTTACTTTTAATAATCTAAAAGAACAATTAAAATTCAATTTGGGTTGACTACCAACCACTTAAAGACCACAAGAAGACCCTGTTGATAAAACAAGGCTAGGTTTTCCAAGATCTAGAAAAGGCAGAAAAAGTTAACATCACTTTAACAGAAATTCAGATGATTTAAGGGATGATAGTTAAAGGTTTTTAGGGTTTGGACTGTGTGATGTTAAGGCAGGTATTAAAAGGTGGAGAACTGTTGAGATTGGGTTGAGTTTATTACATAGTGGATTTGAAATGGTGGAGAAAGCAAGAACAAATTCCCAAGTTGAGCCTTGATGAGCAAACTTAAATCAGCTATATTCATTGGGTCATAGGTTGATGTTCCAGTAGAAAGAATTTTTTTAAAGCACATAATTAAATTACTTTTACTTGTTGTTTAGCACAAGGGCAGGAAATTGTGATGGTTTTGGCTATCATTTGTGTCATGCCAAATATAAAGTATTACAGTTTGATGCCTAAGCCCATGCTGATTTGCTCTCTCACACCTGAGAAAAGCGAAACTATCCAATGAGTGAGCCCTCAACCCTCTGGCTTTACCTCAATCTTGATTTTACACTTCTCTGGCCCTTCACTCTTCCTCCCGGTTATAGAAGGGAAAATATTCTTTTTTGTGAAAATGAGCCTGCTTATCTGAAGACTAGATTGTGTGCCTTCATAATTCCTTTGGGATGAGGCTTATGCCCAGTGCCTTTCATTTTCTCATTCCTCTATTGCCTTATCCTCAATGTTTAAACATACTTAAGCTTGTGCTCTTTACAACTATGACTTAAAACAAACCTTACACAATCCAAAGGCATTGAAATATATGAGTTTAAATGTACTGGTCCTCCAGGAGAAAAAAACTTAAGGAGTCCATGACAATAATTTCCCCCAAATCTGGAACAACAAAGAGAGTGAATACTGAAAGTCTTTATTAAGAGCAATATCCGTACTGGTTACAAAACTGCATTTGGAAAGTGGAGGAAAATGACTATTTCATGAAAAAAGACTAGTAAGTAATAAGGAATCATAAACTTGGTTTAGTTGGTATGAATTCTAGACAATTATAGAGTTACAGGCCAATATGAGTCCTATTGAGTTGGTCTTTGAGCCTGTTCCAAAAGAAACAGAGCTAGAGAGTTCGTTCCCTGGGTGAGATTTGAAATTGGCCCCTGTACACAGAGGGTTAAGGAGAGACTGAACTAAGAGTCATCCCACTCCGGATTGCTAAGTGGTGGTTTTAATATGCAAGGGAATTTACATATGAGGTTTATCTCGGGCAGCCACAAAATGAGTAGATATTTGCACACACTTGCAGAATTTTCAGTTTATATAGAACTCTAACGGGGTTCAGTCATGTACACAGTCAGGGTGGTCTCAACACCACATTGTTCTTTCAAGGCTGTGTCCCTGAAACAACTCCTAGTGTGGGAACAATTGGCAGAACCAACAACCCAAGGACAGGGAAGGAGGGAAGGAGTTTCTCACTATCCCGGTCCAGCTTGTGGGTCAGCCAGAAGTCACATCCTCTCAATGACCTCCCCTAACAGAGAAAGAGAGAGTGACAGAAGGACAGAGACAGAGAGCAATCTGGTAAGCAGTGCGATTTGAGAAACTTGTGGTGCAGAGGGAGATTTGATTCTCATATAGTCACCTGAACGGCTGAACACAAGAGTGATTTTCTCCTAGGGCTCTGTCACCATGAGAGGTGATGACTCCATGTTGCTTAAATATGTGGAAAGGAGTGTGTGTGTGTGTGTGTGTGTGTGTGTGTGTGTGTGTTTAGGGTTTCCACAAACCAAATAAGAAACTCATGATCTCAACTTTGGGGTGTAGGCCAGGAAGCTTCAGAATAACTATTTGTCTTCATGCCCTTTCCTGAGGGAAGCTTCTAAGCAGTTTTTTCAGCTATTCTGGTATTCAATGAGTACAAAACAGGAGACCATGCCTGAATTAAAAGCAATCCAGTAGGGATATTCCATTTGAATGATTACTAAGCTATCTAATTAGCATATCTGTGCCTAAGAGATTGAGTAAAGGAACAAATAACACTGGGATGACCAGACCAGGTGGACTAGATGGCCTATACTGCCCTTATGGTGACCAGTAATGAATTACCTTTCAAATCTCCAAGATCTGAGTTAATTCATTTTCTTCTTGAGCCACGCTTGTGTGAGTCACTTGATGTAAAAACAAGTAAAACAAAACAAAATCCAATATTCAGGGACAAAAACTTCAGAGCCATCACTTGGCATCAAACTTGGCTTCAGACACTCTAGAGAAGCTTAACAGGCCTTTGTTAAGTTGACTCATCCAGCTCCATCAAAGGCCAGGTTACATGAAGATTGCTAAGGTAGCAAAGCATCCAAGGACATTTCACCTACCACAGATCCGGCTGAGGGTAAAGAGATTTTGTAAAATATGCATGACCAGGTGTGACCAGGATTCTGCCCTGATCTACCTCGGGGCTATAGGCAAGGGGGAAGGAGCAGGTGTGGGGCATGGTGAGAAGAGCAAGGGCAAAAGATTTTGAGCTTTGCTGTGGATTTCTAAGAGGAGTGTGTAAGTTGCCTTCTCTTCCATGTGGTTTCCCAGATCCAAAAGCAGACCCAAAGTGTAGTCTGGAAGCACATTATGTTTTAGAGAAATGTGTCTAATAGGGAAACTGAGAGGTGGAGTAGCAATATGAAGTGCCAGGTCAGGAGTGGCTCAAGAACAGATACAAACCTCAGTATATTGCCAAGAGACACACATTTTCACGTGGTTCTGAAAAGGCAAATATATATATATATATATATATATAAGATTTCATTCATTCATTTGACAGACAGAGATCGCAAGTAGGCAGAGAGGCAGGCAGAGAGAGGGGGGGAAGCAGGCTCCCTGCGGAGCAGAGAGCCCAACGGTGGGCTCGATCCCAGGACCCTGAGATCATGACCAGAGCCGAAGGCAGAGGCTTAACCCACTGAGCCACCCAGGTCCCCCAAGGCAAATATATTTAACAGTAAAAATAATTTATGAACAAATAGGAGACTTTGGTCAGAGTGAGAATCTGCCAGTCAGCAGTAGATATAGTACAGTATGTTTATATATCAGCATCAAAACGTGGAGCAGGACATGGGCACACATCAGCCAGTGTCTGCACAGAAGGCAACAAGGACTTCAGGAGGAGGTCAGAGGGCAAACCCCAATGGATACCAGGGACAACGCTGACTGAGGACTTAAAGCCTTATGAGGAAGCCAGAAAGCATCCCTGAAATCTTGAATGTCACACTAGAGAGAATATTTGGACAGGTAAACCATGTATTTATTTAGGCTTAAAACTGAAATGTCTAAAAAAATGCAGAACTGTTGAGTTCACCTAACTAAATATTCAAATAACTCACTTTTCTGCCAATAGGAATGGGAGCTCAAGATAGACATTACGTTTAATTATAGAACATGAAGTTTCATTTCCTGTACATGTGAGTGTGTGTAAACCACACTCACTGAAATGGAAATTAGAGACAAAAGAGGCTACTATTCTTGCCCACTTCTGTGTCATCCAACCACACTTTGAAGAGAATGCCTTTCTATACCCTTTAGATGGGAGAAAACTGAGATTAACAGAGGTTAAGTAACTCACACACATAGCTAGTAAATAAATCCAGAATTTAAAATGAGAGATGTATGAATCTACAGCCAGTTTTCTCTAACATATTGGAAGTTATTAATATCCTGTTTTAAAATTACCCTGCTATCCTTTCTAGCACTCACATAGTATTTTTCTCCTTAATTGCCAAGTTTCTAGAGTAGATTATTAAATTTTATTTTAGCATCCAGCACTTCTTCAAATGCAACTCCTAAATCTTTATCCTTGTGAACTCACATACAGGCACATGTGCTCTCTCACACACATACGTACAAACACACAGTATAAATGGGGCTGCTCTGGATGACTGAGGGGTGAGAGGCCCGCAGGATCTAGCAATACTCCATCAATTTCAGCAGTGATCTCAAAAGCATTTCCTCAGGACTCTCTTAGAAATTCTAATATGCTCTCCTTTGGAAAGAGTTGAGAATATTTATATACCAACTCTCTTATTTGCCTGGTGCCTTCATTCTCTTCTATCATTTCACTAAAACGGGTCTCTGAAAGGTTTAAAATTGTCTCGTTTCGGTCAAATTCAGTGGACTTTTATCAATTCCATTTCTGTTTCTACACAACACTTGCTGCAATCAAATGCAATTAAATCCTTTGCTCCTTGAAGTTTTCTTCTCGCCTTGTTTCAGAACATGTCGATTCATTTGTTCCCCTACTCTCTGACCATTTACCCTGCCTTCCCATCAGGCCTGACTCCTGCTCTTCCTTTGTAAATAGAAATGTCCCTTGAGACTCAAATTTTAATGCTTTGATCCTCTGTCTCTGCACACACTTTTGCAATGAGCTGATCTTTTCCCAAAACTTCATTTATGACCTCTTGGTGGTAATTCAAATTATAAACCTTTATTCTTTCCCACCAAAGACTGGGAATGCCAAAAACCTAACCAACCATCTCTTCGCTGCTATTCCCCTGAAACGTCAGAAAGCCCCAAACATTATTGTCCCCTCAAAACTGCCTTGCTCTCTCCAATGTTCCAGCACTAAAATTGTTTGTTTTTTTATCCCCAGAAGTAAAAACTTAAAAGCCCAGTTTACTGTTTCCTTTCTCTCAATTAATATCCAATCTGTCACATTGTTTTAACAAATCTGCCTTCAGAATATGTCTCAGATTCATCCCTTTCTCTTCATTCTGGCACTGGCGTTATTCTTGCAAAGCCGCACACCTGGTTTGCTGTAAGCTTCCTGGACTGTCATGCTTCTGCTTCTATTATCCCCGCACTGCCCACCGTCCTGCTTGTAAATACCCAATTAATCTTCATCCATCTCTATCCTCTGGTTCCTTTCTCTTTTTTATTTTTCTGTATTTATTTTATTTATTTTATTCCCAGTATGGGTAACATATAGCCTGGTTCTTTTCTATTTGTTCAGTCTTGTTGCCTCCTTCTCCCCATCAGTCACTTCCTCCACTACCGTATGATCTCCCAGCTAACTGCTGTGCATGTGCCATCTTAAGCTGGTCTCTGCTTTTTTTCTACAATCTGATCCTCTGTTTATTCAAATAATGCATGAAGCTTTTTCAGTTTCTTTACCCTCCAGTTCTTCCATAGGACTTTTTAATGCTTTTCAGCAAATAATAATTTAGCTTGTAAAGACTTCCTTATCTTTTAGTTATTTGTGTGCGTGTTTCCCTTTGAGGACCGGAATCACATCATCCATATTTTATATCCCCTACAGCACCTAGCACATTGTTGAGCACAGTGTTGAGAAGGTGATTGATAGATTTCATCTGACCCTAACTAACTTCACTCTACCTTGTCACCTGTCCTTTTCCCCAGTAGGAACTGTTGAATGATTACCATCCTTCTCACATTCTATTTTACAGAGAAGACAAAAGCTATTGAGTGGGAATACTCTCACATTTTTTCAACACCCTTCTGAATCTCTCTTTCTCTTCACCACTACTTCCCTCCATTCTGTCTGTTAAAAGAAAAGTATATTTTTAACAAATGCCCAAGTTAATCCCTCTACTCACACATTTGATTCCATTATTTCTCATTTGCCCAAATTTTGCTTCATCAGTTTATTTTTCCCTTTTCTCTTGCATGTTTCTAGTCCAATTCTCTCTTGACTTCTTTCCCTTGACTTACATACTCAGGCTTCAACTTCCCAAAGGGCCCTTGCCTTGCCTCTCTTTCTGGCCCATCGTTTTCCTTCCTCCCCCTACCAAGCTTACAAACTTTGAAGTTTATAATACAGTATTGCTGACTCTATTCACTGCACTGTGCATTAGCTCTCTAGAACTTACTTATCTACTAGTTGTAAGTTTGTGCCTTTAAACAACATCTCCCCAACCCCCGTCCACCCCTTGCTCCTGGTAACCACCATTCTACTCTGTTTTTATCAGTTCAATTTTCTTTTTAAATTTGACATATAAATTAGATTATACAGTATTTGTCTTTCTCTGTCTACCTCACTTAGCCTAACACCTTCAAGGTTTATCCATGTTGTGGCAAGTGGCAAGATTTCCTTCTTTCTCATGGCTGAATAGTATTCCATCGTGTGTGTGTGTGTGTGTGTGTGTGTGTGTGTATACACACACCACATCTTCTTTATCCATTAACTTTCTGATGGGCACTTGGTTGTTTCCTTATTTTGGCTATTGTGAGATGTGTGGTAATAATATGGGTATGCAAATATCCTTTCAAGATACTGATTTAAATTCCTTCAGATATATACCCAGGAATGGGATTGCTGGATCATATAGTAGTTCAGTTTTTAACTTTTTGAAAACTGTCATACTGTTTTTCTTAGTAGCTGTAAAAATTGAACTACATATGATTTTTCAATAATAGGCAAGTCTTTTTGGTTTGCTCCATTTTAAAAGTTTTTCCTCTCTTGACTTAACAATACCATACTCCTGCTTTCTTGCTAACATTGTCTTATTTTTTTGTTTGTTTGTTTTTTAAGGATTTTATTTATTTATTTGAAAGTAGGCAGAGAGGCAGGCAGAGAGAGAGAGGAGGAAGCAGGCTCCCTGCTGAGCAGAGAGCCTGATGCGGGGCTCGATCCCAGGACCCTGGGATCATGACCTGAGCCGAAGGCAGAGGCTTTAACCCACTGAGCCACCCAGGTGCCCCTGTCTTCTTTTTTTTTTTCCTTTGCTTGCCCTTCTACATTAGTTCCTCTTCCTTTGCCAAAGATAGGCTTTCCCAACAGGGATACCAGGCATTTTGCTGATGGATCTAATCGGTTCAAGTGAGAGAAATTATATTGAGTCTCTCAGCTGTCAGGAAGGCTGGGAGGAGCTGGCCTAGGGAGCTGGTAGCCCACAGCCAGGACCAGCCTTGTCAGTTTGGCCCTGTGTGCCATGCGAATGTTAACATTTTATATGCATACTGTGTGGTGTTGGGAAAATTCTGCCCAAAGAGTCTATTCTCAATACTCTTCACATCTTCTCAGGGTAATATTTCCTATCTTCGTTCCTTAAAAACAAACAAGAAACCCAAAAGATGAAAATACTTCCTCATCGCCTATAAAAGAACTCATTGCCAACATCCTCAACTTGGAATTCAGAATTGTGTATAACTGGCCCCAGTTCTATTTTTCTAGTTTTACTCTCCATAATGTTCTCCTGTGTAACTTGATACTGAGCAGTAGCGTTCTGCAGACTGTCAACTGTGATGGGCAGTTTTACATTCGAGAGCTGTTTCTTATGGCCTTGCTCATTTTTCCAGCTGCTGAACTCAGCCTATAAGACCTAGCTCAAAATGTCATCCCTTCTGTGTATACTATCTCAATTCTTTTGTTAGAACCAATAACTTTTTAATGTATTCCTATGGTACATTTACAAATACCTATAAACTAGCAATTATAAAGGTCTAATTTGTACTCTCTACTACTTGACAATGTTAGGTAAACAGCAAGTTCCCTGTGTAAAGAAGGAAGTTTTACATATAGTATCTTTACCTTCATTTAAGAACAGTTAGATTTATACAAGCAAGAGAATGTTGTACAAGATACTCAAGTATTTGCAAGAAACATATAAATAAACAAATATAGTCTTCTCTCTTACACCTATAAAATGTGAGTTATAATAACTTTCCTATCTTTCCCCACCCCCACTTATTCTACCTGAGGCCTAAATGAAATAATTGATGCAAAAGCACTGTTATGATAAGTATAAGGCATTATGAAAATGTCTGGCATTAGTAGTACATGCAACCTAGTTGCTATGGCCTCAAGCAGATTTCTTTCACTGGGGCAATCATAGGATATTCAAAGCCAATCAATAATTATACCCTAAATAGATAAAAAATTGGAGGAAAACTGTATCGGTCTAAATTATTCAGGCAGTTGCTTCAATTCTTTGCTTTATTTTTGTGTAGAAAAAAATTACGTTAGATAATTGTATTTAATACAATAATATATCAAAGCTTCCCTTGAAAAATGAAACTACTCTGGAAAATTTCATTCTAAAATTATTTCTGTGCCAGATTAAAAAAACCTTGTTCTTCCTTTTTAATATTAGTCTCCTTAATAAGTGGTTTACATATCTAAGTTTTCACATATATAATTAAAACCAAATGCTTTTAACAAATATCGGGTAGATGCCAGTATAAAAAGCCACTTTGCTATGCGCCCTGTACTAAAACAAATTGTCATGGTAAGATTTCTGTCAATGTAGAGCATTCAAAAGAAATAGAAGGATACATGTAAACTGTATTGAAGGGATGATAAAATGAGGCTGATAGGTAAATTACATTCAGAGAGGGTGAGATCAGTGCTAACTTAGATTGGAATAAGTGTATTGCCAAGAAGATGCCATGGAGGAGATCGCCTTTGAATTTGTCCACATATTTTACTTTGGATGTGTATAAATGTTCAAGGTTAGAAGGAGAGAGCAACTTTTGCTTTTCCTATTAAATCTACATTTTTCAGCTTAGATGGAAACAGTTCCAGGGCAATTCACCCCCTCCTGGTTTTCTATCTATGTGTGTGCATCTTTGAGAAGTGGATTAGAGAGAAACCTGCAGGCATATTAATAAATAAATTTCACATGCTGTTAGATATTAAGTAAACATACAGATAAATATTCCTCTAGGTGTTATGATCTTATAACCTGGAGATTTCTAATTTGGCACCTGTGACATATAGTTACTTCCCATGGGGTTTTCAGTAAATTAATTCTCATATTTTCAATCTTAATATATGTGCAATCCAGGTTTCCTTAATGTTCTTCATCAACGATTCAATATGTTGGTTGTATATTAACAAAGTTATAGGTTCACACTTAATTGTGAACATACAACAACATAAATGCTGGGCAGCAAACTATCGAAAATACTAAAGATCATTTAAATAACTAAAAAGTTAAGTTTTTGAAATGCATACATCAGGCAATAATCAATCAAAATTCAAATGTTAATTAGCTACATGTTTGGAAATTTCAGTAGCAATACCAGGATGTTCTGTCCATTGATTATTAATATGTTAGAATAGAACAAATTAATATGCTATGAGAATGGCTGTTTTAGAAGTGACACCAGCACACAATGACTTAAAGTATGAACTTAATTCTCATGCATGTATTTACTATGCATATGTTATAAATTCTTATATTAAAAAAAGTTATACTTAAGTATAGTATGAATAAAATAGAAATAAAAATGTCTTTCAGAGATATTACTTGATGAGATTATTTTAAACCTAATCTTATGTATTGGTAAAAAAAAAAAAATCCTCTTTTTTTTTAAACTATAAAAATGACCTAAGTTAGTTACCAATTAGCCATGAGCATAGTTATTTAGGTTCCTCAGGGTAGATAAAAATAAAATGTTCCACGTTGGGTACCATATTAAGAGAAGGAGAAAGAGCACAGCACACATGTCTGGTGCATGCTAGACAAGAAAGACAAGCAAGAGAAAAGTATCTTAGTAACTGGGATGACAGGAGAGCAGAACCAGGGCAGAGGGTAAATACAATGTTTAAGAAAAAAACTGTCACAGAGTGGCCACAATAACAGTAGTTACGAGATATTGAAGAGTGGCTTTGTAAGAAAAAATTTACGGAGAAGTTACTCAGATTTAGACAGAGCATTAAACTAGCAACCAGAAGAGCTGAGTTCCACTCCCAGTTCTACTGTTTAATTAGAAAAAGATGATGTATGTTGTGTCTCCAGTTACCTCGTCAGGAAAGAAGAGATATAGCTATTTTGGAAGGCAGTTTGGCCATTTCTTACAAAACTAAACTTACTCTGACCATAGGATCCAGCAATTGGGCTTTTTGGTATTTACCCAAAAAAACTGAAAACTTCTGTTCACAAAACAACATGCACACAGATGTTATGACAGCTTTATTCAGAAGTGCCAAAACTTGGAAGTAACCAAAATGTCCTTCAGTAGGTGAATGAGTAAATAAATTTTGGTACATCCAGGTGATGAAATATCATTCAGAACTAAAAATAAATGAAGTATCAAGCCATGAAAAGACATGGAGGAAACTTAAAGACATACAACTAAGTAAAATAATGCAATATGAAAATGATACATACTGTATGATTTCAACTATATGACATTTTGAGAAAGGCAAAACTGTGTACCCAGTAAAAAGATCAGTGGTTGCCAGAGGTTGGGGAAAAGGGGAGAGATAAATAAGCAAAACACAGAAGTTTTTAGGGCAGTAAAAATATTCTGTGTGATGCTATAATGATCAGTACATGTCATTATACATTTTTCCATATCCACTTAATTGATGTACAGCACCAAGAGTGAATTCTAATGTAAAATATGGGTTTTGGATGATGTGTCATAGTAGGTTCGTCAATTGGGAAATCTCTGTACTTTTTGCTGTGAACTTAAAATTGCTCTTAAATTAAAGTCTTAAGAAAGAAGGGATTAAAATATTATTTACTATTATAAAGTAAAATATCATCATACAAATATGAACACTTCACAGTCTAAGTACTTTAGAAATGTAAGCCATTATTTTTATTCCTATTCATTGTTAAAACTCCCTAACATAAGGGTAGGCATGCTTTTTTGAAGTTGGAAGTTTGATGCTTCTAAATTATAATTAATATGAGGGAAGATTATTTTTCCAGTGGTATAGGAAATCACAAAGTATCAAAGTTTATGCTGTAATTTATGCTGTAAATTATGGAAATTTGATGAAAAATATTGAGCAAGGGCAAAAGTGACCAGACTCAAATATTAGAAAATTTGGGGGATGAACTGAAGATGAACAACATTAAAATAAGTTAGACTGGAAAAAAAGGCAATTCGAGTAGTTCTGATGGAAGATAACAAAAGCCAAAAACAGAAAGAAAAGACCAATAGAAAAGGCACTTAGAATGACTTATCATAAGATCTGTCATATGTACAAATAGTGACTATAATTAGTAATAGTGTATTATATATTTGGAATGTTAAGAGAGAAGATCTTAAAAGTTATCACCACACACTAAAAAAAAATGTTAATTATGTGAGAGGATAGAGTTGTTTCCTAACCTTATTATAATAATCATATATATACATATATGTAATATATGCACATATGTATTTGATATATATGTATATATATATCAAATCATCACATTGTACACCTTAAAGCTACATATGCTTTAGGCCAATAATATCTTAATAAATCTGGGGGAAAATAATAGGACTTAATAACCAATTGTATATGCTGAGCATGGGACAATGAGGTATTTTATAATCACTTTCATTAAGTTTTGATGTACTGCGAGTTTTATCATGAATGGAAGTTGAATTTATTATGAATGGGAGATGCATTTGCTTTTCCATCCATTGAGAGAATTGTGTTTTTCTCTTTAATTCTATCACTGTGGTAGATGATGTTGATTGATTTAATAATTGATTAATTAATAGTTGATTGATTTAATAATAGTTTACTATTAAACCTCCTTTCCTGCTCTGTGCCTCTTCACTTGGCTGGGCCACCTAATGTGTACTTCATAATAAAATGGTAATTTTAAGTATATCACGTTCTTAGATTCTTTGAGACATTTCTAGCAAATTATCAACCCTGACAGGAGTCTTGGAAACCTCCAAATTTATAACCAGTAAGTCAGAAGTGTGGGTTTGTGAGATCCGGGACCCTGTACGTATTGCTGGTGTCTGGAGTAAGGGCAGTATTGTTGAGGACCATGGTCTTTACACCCTTGTAGTCTGTGTTAGCTTTAAGTAGTTAGTGAACTGCAGTACATCCTTGTACATCATCCAGAAGATGATGCAGTATTATTTTTTAAGATATTTCTGAATTTAGTTTGCAGATAGATATTTGGTTTAGGAATTTTGCATTTGTATGCATGAATGAAAGTAGCATTATCTTACTTTTCCTGAAATATCTTTGTCAAGTTTTTCGTCAAGGTTTTATTGGCCTGTTACAATGAGTTGAGCCATGTTATCTTTTTTTCTATTTTCTGAAAGAGTTTGAGAAGATAGAATTATTTCTTTTTTGAATGTTTGTGGAATTCATTAATGAAGACATCTGGAACTTGTTTCATTGTGGAAACATTTTTAATTAATGATTTAATTTCTTAATGTCTATGTATATACTATTTACCTTCTCTCTCCTTTCTGTAATCACTGTTGAATGATTATATTTTTCCAAAACTTTATCTACATTATCTAAAAGTGTAAACATTATCATAAAGTTATTCATATGAATCTTAATATCTCTTTAATATCTAGGATCTGGAGAAATGTTCTATTATTTTATATTATTCTCTCTATATATAGAGAGAGAGATTGACTAAGAGTAACTTTACTGGGTCTTCTCTCTTTTCTCATAATTAGTCTAATCTGAGGGGTAATCAATTTAAGTAGTAGTTTTAAAAAACAATTTTGACTTTTTGATCCTTTTTCTTGTATGTTTTCTATGGTATTAATTAGCCTGCTTCTCCCTCTCCCACTCCCCCCGCTTGTGTTCCCTCTCTTGCTGTGTCTCTGTCAAATAGATAAATAAAATCTTTTTTTTAAAAAGTCGAATTCTTAATTTTCAAATAAAATGACAATTTTCCAGTTATCTTTTCTCTATTTAATTCTAGCTTAATTGCCGTTATTTCAGTTCTTAGTTATTACATGAAATTTGCCCAGAAAAAGGTTAGTTTTCATAATGGTTTCAACAATGCTAAAAGAAGACTGTATATTTTCCAGTTATTAGAAATGGCATTTTACTATGAATATATAATGCATATATTATATGTATGTATATATGTACATTATTTGTGTGTGTGTGTATATATGTGTATATATATAGAGAGAGAGAGATACAGATATCCAGTCTGTTTTTGTTATTCAAGATTTCTATATCTTTAATGATTCATCTATTTTTTTCCTCTTTATTGAAAAACATATTTAAAATCTCCCAAAGATTAATGATTTGTCTGTTTCTCTTTGTTCCTGTCATGTTTGACATCACATATTTTCACAATTAATATTGATTATAGATGGGTCAATCAAAAAATGTTTGTCTCCAGGTCTATTTAGTTCTGATATTTATATAACCATATCAGTTTTCTTCGATTAGTATTTTCACAGCATATGTTCTTTTTCTTTTTTCTCTCACTCTTCCTATATCTATGTTTTACATGCAACTCTAGTTAATATCATACAGTCTTTTTAAATTCAGTCATGCAATCTTCTTTTTTTTTTTTTAAGATTTTATTTATTTATTTGACAGACAGAGACCGCAACTAGTCAGAGAGGCAGGCAGGGAGAGAGAGGAGGAAGCAGGCTCCCTGCCGAGCAGAGAGCCCGACGAGGGGCTCGATCCCAGGACCCTGAGATCGTGACCTGAGCTGAAGGCAGAGGCTTTAACCCACTGAGCCACCCAGGCACCCCCAGTCTTCATTTTTTTAAGTAGACACTGAATTTCTTTAAATGTGCTGTAAATGCTGATCTACAATTCTATTTTGTCCTTTTTCTGTTCTACACCTGGTATGTTTGTTTCTCTTCTATTTCAGTTGATCCATATTATTATTTCATAATTTTCTTTTTTAAAAAAATACGTTGATAATATAATTCTCCTGTATTTGAGCTTCCATTATCTCTCAAGAAGTCAGTTAACAGTCTTCAGAAGGTAACTGTTCTTTTTCTCTAGCTGTTTTTAATTTTGTTTTATTTGTCTTGATGTTTTCTAGTTTCACTACAATATGTGTCAGTATCCTATGGGAGATGTGTTGGTCCTTTTTAAATCTGGATTGGTTTATATCTGTGATTAATCCCAGAAATTCTAATCTGTTATCACTGCCAGTGTTGCCTCACCTCATTCCTTATCTTGTCTCCTTGTGGAGTTTCATTATAGACAATATTAAGCATTCTCATTCTGGCTACCATGTTTCCTATTTTATCAAGATGGTCCTCCCCCCCTTGTTTTTTGCTGTGGGGGGCATAGATGTCTCCATCCTGCATCCTGGATACTATTTCCCATCTTCCCAGTCACTAATTATCTCTCTAGCTGTGCTTCATCTGGTACAGCTGCTCTTGTTGAGTTTTTAATTTTAATTGGTTTCTTTTCATATCTGGTATTATATTTGACTCTTTTTCAATTCTGTTAATTTTTGTTCCTTTACCCTAAAATATTTTAAAGCTGATCTTTTTCTTCTTCAAAACTTTAAATATAATTTTTAATTCTTATTTACATTTGATACTCCTACACCTGGGATCTTTTCAAGTCCATTTCTCTTATTTCTCCTTTGGATGATTTGTTTCCTTGGTGCCTAGTTAGTTTTTACTTTGCATCGTTACTACACTGGTGAAATTATTTGGAGACCTAAATTACAGATAGAGCCTTACTGTGGTGGATTTGCATTTGTTTCTGCTGGGCACCAGGGGGCACTTCCAACCTAGGAGCATCACAAACCAAGATGAAGCTTAGAGTTTTCTGGCCCTCTAGCTGATGTGAGCAAGGCTCAAATCTGTGTGAAGTCCAGCACAAAGTTACAACTTCTCCAGGACATTTAAAAAAATATGTTTTTCTCATACCCTATTCAGTGCCAAGGTAACTTTTTTTTGCAGTCATCTTAAAAGGGGCGAGGAGCAGATCGGTTGTTTTGTTTTTCTTGTTTTTCCACAGTTATCCTAAGAACAAAGTCCTCCAAGGTCCCTGCTTTGTGTGGTAAACTGTTATATTAATGACTGTCTACCTTGCAAAAGTATGGAGCTTGATTTGTTCACCACCAAACCTGAGCAGTAGATAAAACCAAAACCCAAGTAGATCTAGATCAGCATACACTCCAGGATCCTTTTTTTTTTTTTCTTTTTCAGTAAAAATCTGTGTTCTTTGCTTGACCTATTATAGTTATGTAAATTTCTTTTCTCTGCACTATAAGGTGCTTTAGCAGCTTGAAAGAACTTGGTGCTTTTTAAAGAAAATCTATTTTAATATCTCAGCAGCTGCCAACTTCACATAGATTATTACTCTAACATTTTGGTTTACAACATAGCTTTGCAAAGTTGCAGACACACAGATATGTTTACTAGTATTTGGTGATCAAAGCCAAACACGAGAGCTACAAGGCATTTTACCATGTTAGAAGCAAAGAATTTTAATTGCATACCAAAGATACATTTTTAAAATGACAAAAAGTTTTCTCAAATTTAGTACATTAACATTTTAAAGAAAGAAATTAAAATTTGTATGTAAATTATGACCCATTAAAAAGTTATCAGTTCTTAAGTGAGTATAATAATACCTGGGGCGGGGGGCGCCTGGGTGGCTCAGTGGGTTAAGCCACTGCCTTCAGCTCAGGTCATGATCTCAGGGTCCTGGAATCGAGTACCACATCAGGCTCTCTGCTCAGCAGGGAGCCTGCTTCCCTCTCTCTCTCTCTCTCTCCTTGCCTGCCTCTCTGCCTACTTGTGATCTCTCTCTGTCAAATAAATAAATAAAATATTAAAAAAATAATAATAATACCTGGAGGGTTATAGCTAAGCCATAAGGAACACTGGATGATATTAATGCTAGTAAATAAAAAAAGAATAACTCCTCTGAAACTCATCCTACACCCTTAATTTCCTTGATAAATTTGGAATCTTCAGTTATTTAGATCTGTGGTGTCTACTTGGGCTCTGTGAGGCATGTTAAATGATTCCATAATACAATATTTGAACACATTTAATTATTTCTACCCCTCCACTTTACCAACCTGATATGAAGATTTAGTCAAATTATATACCATCTCTATTTCCTCACTTAAAAATGAGTAGGATATAGTAATACAAGGAGGTGTTCTAGAGGGATTCATTATTTAATGTTTCTAAAGTCCTACACAAATGCCAAATTCATTACAGTGTACATGCTGGCAAGTGGCTAGGGTTTAGGAGATAATGCAAGAGCACACATAAATCAAAATTTCAACATGAACGACCTTCTTTTTGTACCAGAGAGTGATTAATCACATCACTGACATCGTGTATGCAGGTTCTTGTTCAATAAGTAATAGTTGACATCCTTAAGTTATACCTTTGGCCCCATCCCCTTCCTTTTCACACAGCAGTGGTGGCGGTTTGGGAGAAGGACTACCAATTCTGTGTAGATGCCAAATGCCTTTCAAAGGATAGTCTAGAAAATGCCAGACTGTCTAACCTTCCAGGAAAAAAAGATGGAATTGTATGTCATAGTAAATTATTCCCAGACTTCAGCTGAATTACTTCTGAAGATGATACTTAGAGTACTTCCTATGGACATCAGTGTCAGTATATAAATTCAGAATGGGATGATTTTACCACCGATACCATTACTATCCTGCTCCTAGCCACCATTATATCTTGCAAATATTATTGCCAATAGCACCATTTTCAGTCAGGATGATCTAGAAAAACAGAACTAATAGAACATATACGTGAATGCATATATAAACATACATATATGTGTATATCATACATAAATTTATATATTCTATTGATTGTCTCTGTCCTTTCTCTCTCCCATCTATCTATATCTAGATCCATAACCGTATATATCTATAATTTATTTTAAGGAACTGGCTCACACATTTGTAGGGCTGGAAAATTCAAAAATGTGAAGGACAGACTAATGAGTTATAAACTCAGGCAGGAGTTGATGCTGCAGTGTCAAGGCAGAACTTCTTCTACTCTGGAAAATCTCAGTCTTTGCTCTTAAGGCCATCAGCTGGATAGATGAGACCCACCCATATTATTGAGGGTAGTCTCTTTTACTGAAAGTCAGTGAATTATGGGTGCTAACCACATCTACAGAATACCTTCACAGTAACATCTCGGCTTGTATTTGGATAAATAACTGGGTGTCATAGCCCCGCCAAGTTTACACGTAACACTAACCACCACACTCCTGACTGGTTTTCTTGCTTCCTCCTATGTTGTACTCCCACAATCTATTTTTAACACAGCAGCCAAAGTGATTCCTTAAGGCATAAGCGATGTTCTGTATTCTCCTTCAAACCTCCCACTAGCTCTTTAAATGACTCTCAGTTAAGTCCAAGGTTCTTACAAAGAGATCCAAGAACGTGAATGATTTGGACCTCTCTCTATGCCTGTCTCCACCCCCTACTGTTCTCACTCTGGTTATACATCCTCTCTTCTGCTCCCCAATTTAACCATCCTAGGGCCTTTGGACTGTTTATTCTAATAGTTTGAAATATTCTTCTCCCAAGGTATAAACATAACTAATGTTTTCCTCCTTCAATTATTTGTTTGTTGTTTGTTTTTGAAGTATAGTTGACACATGAGGTTACATTAGTTTTAGGTACGCAACATAGTTTTTCAATAAGTTTATACATTATATTTGCTCACAAGTGTAGCTGCTGTTGGTCACCATGCAGCACTATCATAATACCATTGACTGTATTTCCTATGCTGTTCTTTTTATTCCTTTGACTTATTCATTCCATCATTGGAATTCCCTCCTTCAAATATTTGCTCCAATGTCACCCTCTCAGTGTAGTTTATCCTTACCAACTATTTAAAATTCTACCTGACAACATCCCTTCTCTGGCATTCCATATCCTCGTATTATGCTCTCTCTCTTTTTCTTCCCCATAGCATGTATTACTCTGTAACATAGTACATAATTTACTTTCTAAAATAATAGATATTATTTATTGATTCTCCCTGCACACTAGAATGTAACCTCCACCAAGACAGTAATCTTTGTTTCTGGGTCTCTAATTGAACTCATGTGCCTAGATCAGTATCTGGCAAATAGTAGTTATTCAATAAACATTTGTGGAATAAATGAATGCATTTAGGCTATTGCTCTGCTAATCACTGCTTGATTATTAATTGTAGTACATATAAAAATGCTTCATTTTACATTATCTTCTTTTTGTCCTTCACTCTATAATACCCTATGTTTAAGAAGATAATTACTATTTTTTTTTGCTTTTGTGATCTTTCTACTTTTTAGGGGAAATGATGTAAAAACCAAACATTCATGTAACATGTTTACTAACTAGTTTATTAGAGGAGTGAAATTAAACTATATGCAATTAATTGATGCATATATGAATTAGAGAATCAGGTTTCTTGGGTAATAGAGTTTGAGAGGAAAACAGCCATGGACTTCCAAGGTAACCATGCCTAAGAGACCTATGTTTTCAAAGCCATAATTTTAGAGAATTTCAGTTTGAAGAATAATATTTAGCATAACTTCAACCACATAATAAATTTATCAGATTGACTTAAATAGTGATAACTTTGTTTTCACTGATAATTCATTTTGACTAATGAGCATTATAATAGCTAAAGGTGAAATATATAGAAAGGTTTAGATTTCAGAGTTGAAGAACACCTGACATTTTTTTCTTTTTTCTTTTTTTTTCTTTTATTACTCATTTTTCCTATGTATTTTTCAGTCACAGGGAAGGTCAAAGGAAAAACAGAAGTAATAAACGCACGTGATCCATTTCATACCACATTTTTGTCTCAAATTTTTCTTTGTCCTTTAAGAGACACATTTGTCCTTTAAGAGACACACTTCCAGCTTCATGTTGTAAAAAGGTAGCCCTTCCTCAATTCTACAAAGTTTCTAGAGTCACATTAACCACAGGAGAATCTGCAATATCCTTGGTCTTGCAAAATTTTCTCTCTCTCTCTCTGATCAGGGTTACGTATAAATGTGTCTACTATGGAGAAGAGAAATAACATCTAGGAAATAACATTTCCTTTGTTCATTGGTATGAACTCCCTAATTTTGCCTCTCTCTTTCAAAGTATATAAGTTTTCTAAAAATATTACAATGTACATAAAATAAGTTGTTTATAGAACAAGCATAAAAAAAAAGAATTAGATTCCCAAAACCCATAGCTATCTGTATCTCTTTGGCTTCATTTTGACCCACTCTCCCAGATTCTCTATACTAGGGCTATTGTTTCAGATGCTTAAATGTGCCAAGCTTTCTCCTAGCTCAGGGTCTCTGCACACAATATTTCTTCTGCCTGAAACAGTCTTCCTTATCTAGCTAAGATAATCTGACATCAACATATATTTCAGTTTCTCAGGGAAGCCTTTTTAGACCTTTTTGCCTAGGTGAATTTTCTTATGTTTTTTTTCTGATGATATTTTCCTCCTTCTAATGATTATGTAACTACACAGTGTAGTTATTTAGGTAACAAATCTGAGCTTGCTATTGGACATTAATCAAAACTGTTCCTATGACTGAAAGACATAAAATAATCTTAAAAACTGAAATAGCCATAATGTCTTAGGTACTTTTGGAGAAAGGCTTTCATGGAGAGGGCAGTGCCTAGAATTTCATAATAAAATAGAAATGGTTTGTGCAGAAATAATCTGCCAAGGGAGTGCAAGTAGGTACTCATCATATTCTCAGATAGGTAGTCTCTTTTTTCCTTGGACTGACTTTGGAACCACCTGAGCAGCTGCCGGATCCTATAATCAAGTGGGTAATACCCTATGAACAAGTCTCTACTGACCAACAACAAGCTCTTGGTGTATAAGTGGCAGTTTCAAGGTGGAGAAACAGCATCCTATTTGGAATACTGTGGCACTAAGGCCAGTAGTTGCAAAGACTGATTAAAGAAGGGAAGATAAAATCAGTTCAGAGGGATGATTTTACATCCTGTTTTCCTTGTAAGTGATGGGAGAATTGAATTATGATAAAAGCCCACTATGTTTAGGTTTTTACTGATTCACAAGTGTTGGCCAATGGTTTGACCATATGATCAGGCAGATGGGCAATGGAAAATTGCATTAATAAAATGATGCTTGTATGGGGCATAGCCCTATGGAAATTATTATAGGAATTTAAGGAGCACATTAAAGTAGGAGGTACTGGAGAAAGTACTGGAAAAGTGATACATGGGAAAACAGTGAAAAGAATGTTAAGGGCAAAGGGAGCAGCAAGGTCAAAATCCCTAAGACAGAGCATGGTCAAGGAAGGCCAGTTGGGCTATAACTGGTACATGATCAAGGAAAGCAATTGGCTCTGAGATCAAACAGTTTGGAAGAGGTCATATTAAACATGTGCTTTATAATCCATATTAACACATTATGATTCATCTTATATAAACTAGAAGTCATTGGAGACTTTTGAGCAGATAAGCAAAATGATTTACATTTTTAAAGGATGCAGCTACTGTGTAGAAAATAGACTGTTGGGGGTAGTGGCAGGCAGAGTAATGTTCATAAATATTTAATGTACCTTCTACATTTCTTAACCCTTGAAAAGTTGAGGAGTTTCCAAAACCATCCTCATTTGTGTCATGATATGAAAGTTTGGAAGTTCCCCAGAGCACCTCCAGGTTCAGTAATTTGCTGCAAGGACTCAGAAGTGATTTAAAGTTGTCCTCATGTTTTCGGTTTATTACAATGAAAGATTAAAGACTGAAATCAACAAAGCTTGGGACCTAGCAGCATGGTGCAGAGTATAGGAGAGTTCCAAATGCAAATCCTCCAGTTGTCCTTTTCCAGTGGAATCACGGATAACTTTAACTTTTCCCAAAAATGGTGTGCGACAGTATACATAACGTACTGCCAACCAAAGAAGCTTACTTGAGATTTGGGAAACAGAAGTTAACCCATAACATAAGAGCTTATACATTGCTTATTTCAATGACTAGAACAATTGCTGACAAATAGTAACTCCTCAATTAATATTTGTTGAATGAGTGAATGAATGAATGAGTGATTAATTCCACAAATCAAGCATAACAAAAGGTGCTGGAGATAGATTTAAGCCACATTCACCATGACCAGCAAGCTCATTTTCCAGTAAAAGAAACAAACAAATTAGCATTATGTGATGAATGCTGAGCCAAAAGTATACACTGGATGCTCTGTAGAAACCAAACCTAGAGCATGAAGATCAGGGAATACTTCATAGAGGAGATGATGCCTGTGTTGGGTAGTAGAGTGTTGGACTTGATCATGGAGGACAAAAAACATTCCATGCATAAGAAATAGTGCATACAAAAGCAAAGAAGCAAGGAAAATACGGCACATTTGAGAAACTGCAAGTAGTTTGGTTTAGAACCAAGAAGAATACAGAAAAGTTAATTCTGGGAGGGAGCCAGAAGGCAGCTCATGGAGAGCCTGGCATAAGCTAGAATTCTGGTTTTATCTTTAACATAATGGAAAACCATTGATACCTTTTAATGTAAATAAGTGACATATTCAGTTTGACATTTTAGAAAGGTCATTGACAATAATGTAAAGAATGAATTAGAAGGAAATGAGCAAAACTAAGAAAGGTAAACTTTTGATGTATAGTCAAATGGAATAATCAAGGATTAAAGGGAAAAGTACTGAGAGCCTAAAACATAAAGGGGGACATAATGGTGAGGGATAATGGATGGAATGGAGAGCTGTGTTAAGATGGAAATTTAAGGGGCGCCTGGGTGGCTCAGTGGTTTAAGCCTCTGCCTTCGGCTCAGGTCATGATCTCAGGGTCCTGGAATCGAGCCCCACATCAGGCTCTCTGCTCAGTGAGGAGCCTGTTTCTCCCTCTCTCTCTGCCTGCCTCTCTGCCTACTTGTGACCTCTCTCTCTGTCAAATAAATAAATAAAATATTTTTTTAAAAAAAGATGGAAAATTAATAGGTCAGGGTGTCTGATTTGATGTAGAGTACAAAGAAGGAATCCAGGATGATATCCAAGTGGCTGATGTTGGCAGTAGATAAATGCTGGTACCATTCACTGAAATAATGTCTTTATTGTCAGAGTTCACGTGGGAGTGCAGCAGGGGTTTTAGTGGATAAAAGAGTCAAGGAAGAGTCATTATTGGGCATCCTAATTCTAAACTAGATCATCTAAGAGTATTGCCCCATAAGGAATCAATGCAACATTTGGGAATTCAGGAGAAATATGGTTGAAAATCATGAGAGTACTCTTTGAGTATCTGTAATGTGCCAAGTATTGTTACACCATGAAAAACTAAAACCTCATCTTTCAGAGGTTACATTTTAGAAAGGTAGCTTAAGTGTGATCATTGTTCAAGCACTGTTTTTTATTCTTTTTTTTTTTTTGGCAGCTAATTTAGTGTATTCATCATATTTTTCTTTTGCTTCTTTACATGTGTTGCCCATTATTCTTATTAATGTGAATGTCCATGGCATCATGATTTCAGAATTATAAATTCCCTCACTTAAAAATCCTAGCCTTGAAATATTTCCTGTCCTTTGGGGTGGATGTGTGTGAGTTGTCAAATCTCTCTCTCTCTCTCTCTCTGTCACACACACACACACACACACACACACAAACACACACACACACTAAACTAACTTCAAAAGACCTGGCCATTCACTTCGGCCACCTTAGCAGGGTAAACTGCTGCATGATAGACAATCAGTGTCATGCCAACAGGTGAAACAAACGGGTTAACTGGCCAGGAATCCAACTTGTCACGTTGGTTTGACAGTTTGGCAAAATTTTAATTGTGCCATTGTAGAAAGTGCCGTATACTTTTTTTTTTAACCAAGAAAAAAAAATTGAGGTTTCCACTCCTTTAGCAAGTTCTCTGTGATATCACTAAAAGCAGTGAGACGTTCTAAAGGACAACATTCCTAAAATATTGGGATTCATCGGCACAAATGCTTTTGGCAGTATCAATATCAAACTCTGCTTTTCTATCTGAAATTTCCATTGTCCATTTCAAATTACTGCACAGTGCTTCAGTGGCAAATAGAAGGCCATGTTTCTCAAAAAAAAAAAATAATAATAATACAAATTATTATTTGTATTATTTGTATTACTAAGGGCCACAAGGTCAAAAGATATTTTTCTGGAGATTCTTGCAATATACCAAGTGATGCCTTGGGGAAAACAAAACAAAACAAACAACAACAACAACAACAAAAACCCAAAGCTGTTTAAAAAGACAGCAGCTGCTATAATGTTGCTTCATTACAGACCCAGTGGAGCAGAAACAATGCATCCATTTTGCCTTTTTCTTCATAGATGATATCAGTGGAGCATTAATGGAATTCTTATAGTCTACTGGTACAGTATAAATTTAGTCTGAGTAAATCTTATATTGACTATATTATAATACTCTTTTTAAAACTAGAGAAACTCACTGCTTCATGTATAAAAAAAAGTTATACAGAGGATATAACTTCAGATCCACAATAAATAAGTAGTCAATACAGTTTTTTATGCCTTTTATCATTAGGAGAATAAGTAGAATCTTAGTCTAAAGTAAAACTCTCATTAGCAAGTTTATTTCACTGAAATGACACACAGGTTTCTCCAGTTAACAAAGTCAAGATGCTTTTATTGTTTTTCTTTATTGATTTCTTTTATTTAATTCTTCTTTACAGAAAAAGCTTCATTTCTGTATGTCCTTTTATTTTGTTAACATCACAGGGTGTGCTTTCAAAATGAAAATTATGCAAATTACTTAGCATTTATCTCGATTTTTAAAATCATGTCCAAACTATGATCCTAGGGTCATCCACTTATATAAAAATTGGGGGGCTAGACAGGGACCCAGATGTTTCAAGTGGATTTGCAAATGGCAAAATGCTGCTTGTTGGATCTGCCTGCAAATCTATTTGCAAATGCAAATCCTCTTTCCAAACAGATCAGAGTTTTTTTTAGGTCCAACAAAAATCCTTGAGCAAAGCAAAATGCTGATGGAATGTACACGTGGCCCATCTATGGATTTCTGTCCACATGCTCTTGCATCTTCGTTGTGTACTTTCAGAGCATGGCAAGAGAAGACAGAACACAATGACACTTACTTTCAGGGGGTTCTGAAAGCATCCTGATGCAATTTAGGGAAGAGGCAGAAGCAGTGACTTATCCAAACATCTTTTTTTATCTCAACATGAAATGACTCAAAGCACTCCCTACTTATGCTGTGTTCCCTTAAAGCACTAGTTTTATCCTGCAAGACAGTTTCTATTTGTCCACAGATACTATGACTACTTCTCTGACATCCCTTGCCTTTCAGCACATGCCCTTCTACTAGATCCATGTCCCCAGGATCCAGACCATGAGTGCACCTCTCCACTGACACTTGTCTGTTGAGGTCAATAACTCAGATTTTTACTCTTCCTTGCCCTGTGATAATAATAATAATGATAGCAAACAATTTAGGGCACCATCCATGTTGTATTAACCCATTTAATCTTCACCACTAGTCCATCACATGCACACTGTTTAACTTCGCCGTGTCCTGTGCTCCTCTAATCTAACAAATCAATTTACACTGAAAGGTTAATGGTGGAAAGAAAACATGGCTGGCTTTTCACCTCTCAAATTTGTCATCCTTTCTCTTTACATTTTACTATAGCCATTATTCAAGGCTGGAGTGTCGCCATAGCCTTATAACCAATACCTCCCACACTCTAGACTAACCTTCCTGAAATTCATTTCTCTGCATTTTTGCTGAAATAACTGATCTGAACTACAAATCTAACCTTGTCATTATACTGCTTTAATGTTGCTCTGTCATCTACAGGATAAAGGCCATAATCCCTAGCATGAAATAGAAAGCCTGCTATACCCTCACCCATTGAGCCTTGTTTCTTTTCCTACTACTCTCTTGTTAGAATTCTATAACTTTTTCATTCACTCCCTGAGATACATTTTTACTTCATGCCTTTTGAAAGCATATTAATATGAGTTACTGGAATTTGGCTGGAATGCATTTCATCCCTCTGTTATCCATCTGTCCTGGCCTCTCTGCTCACAGTGCACTCACACACATACATACATACCTTGACACCAGGCAAGTTTTTGCTTATCTTTAAGAGCCTAGATATCATGGGTCACATCTTCCAGTCTTCCCCAATCTAGCCCTCAGGCACAAGTTGTAATAAGTGAGTCTCCTCTGTGTTCCTACAGTAATGGGTAAATGTTTAAGTTATCCACTTCAAGTTTTTCTTCCTCATTATATTGTGAGGTCTTTGAGAGCAGAACACTGTTATTCTTTGTTTCCCCAGTGCTCTGTTTGCTTTAAAAAAAAAAAAAGTCTCTCAACACATTTATTATATACAGATACGTACTTGATAATAAATAGTTCTCACAGAACCTAGCTGTGACCTATAAAAAGGAATCTGCGAATGGAAAACTGAGGATCATAGCTAGTGGGAAGCAAAATATTTTGGGTCAACAAGGTCTTTCCCCACTGCCTTCAAAATATCTTAGATCATTTAATTAGCTTGCGAATAAGGCTGACCTGGAGTAAAGGTTGAAACTATACCTAGCCAGGCAAAATCACAGTGAAAAAAATCTGAAATCTGCCAATTAGAAAACTAGTATTGAGGAGGAGTTTAAAGGTACATATTTATATATAAGTGAGGAACTCTGAAGCTGTATTGAATATGAGGCCAAAATAATGGGTTTATTCAGTTGAAATAATATTCTATTTATCTATAAAAGATCACTCAACTATTATTTTATCATAAAGAAAAAGACCCAGCTAATTGACTGAATTATTCATTTTTGAATTCCCTTGAAGAGTCACCAAGAAATCAATGCCTGAGTTTACTTATTTAGGGAGGCAGGTACTTTTATTCTCTTGTGATGCAGAGACCTGCACCAAAAAAAAGATGTTGTCTAGGAACAATGAAGAACATAATAAACATAATAATTGTCAAGATGGCATTTGAACATTATTTTTTAAAAAATTTTACTGAGCCATACTTTGGAAAAAATTTACCAAGTGATTCAGCCCAGTACAGACTTTTCCATCTTCCTTATAAACTGAATTGCAAATATCACCATCTTAGGGCCCCCTAAAGTAAGTGACTGTGTTCAAAGATTTTTAATGTTTTAATCTCATGTGTTTCATTAAATAGTAGATGTTTACTGAAAAAAAAATCTGTACGATTTTCTAAAATGACCCACATATTTGATAAAACTTCCACATATGTTTTACTATCTTTAAGCCTATATTACTTTATTTATTTTTTAAAGATTTTATTTACTTATTTATTTGAGAGTGTGAGCAAGAGAGAAGGGAGGAGGAGGGCAGAGGAAGAGAGAGAGAAAGAACCCCAAGCAGACTCTCCACTGAGCAGGCAGCCCACTAGGGCTCAATCTCACAACTCTGAGATCATGACCTGAGCCGAAGAGTGGACCCTTAACTGACTGAACCACCCAGGTGCCCCAAGCCTGTTTTAAAGGAGACACTTAAATTTGGAAATACAAAAACTTAAGAAGTTGTATGTTCTTAATTCAGAGTTGGCCTTCTGCAAATACTTATTTCAACTTATATCAAACATATTAAATTCTAATTGAAATTTGATGAAAGTAATAATTATAATTTGTTGGAAAGTCACAATTATGGTCAAATATTATTATCCAAATAATTACTTTTATTCTTATAATCATTATGCCAGAGTTTGACATCCATATAAATTTCAAGTTTTTTTAGAGATTGAAACATTATCAAGACACAAGAATATGCTCCTTGTTTCATAAAACTTAATAAAATATCTTATTCCCTTAAAGAGTCAAGAAATTTAAGCAGACAGCATTTTGTAACATGACTTATGCTAACTATAATCATGTTGGAGTTTTTTAAGATTTTATTTATTTATTTGACAGAAGGAAAGAGAATGCACAAGCAGAGGGAGTGGCAGACAGAGAGAGAGGGAGAAGCAGGCACCCTGCTGAACAGAGATGTGGGGCTCGATCCCAAGTCCCTGAGATCATGACCTGAGCCGAAGGCAGATGCTTGATAGACTGAGCCACCCAGGCACCCCATCATGTCTTTATTTTTTTTTTTTTTCTAAAGAGAATTCTAAGAATTGTTTGAGTCTGGGAATATTTGCTGTACTTACCTCCTTTGAAGTAATTATTAGAGACTAATTTTGAATGTCAAAATTGGTGCATCATGTGGTTTTGAGTGTTAGAACCAGTGTGGTGTGCCTGCGTGGTCCAGTCAGTTAAGCATCTGACTCTTGATTTTGGTTCAGGTCATGATTTCAGGGTTGCGAGATCAAGCCCTTCGTGGGGCTTACATACTGGGTGTGGAGTCGTCTTAAGATTCTGTCTCTCCCTCTCCATTTGCCCCTCCACCCACTTAAAAAATTAAAACTAATGTAAGTAAAGATTCTGTCATAATATAATGCTGGTTTTTTTTAAAGACATTGACCAAAAATCTTAAGTTTCCTTCCTTAGTAACTCCTCCACATAAAATAGTAGTCAGTTAAATAGTAGGAGTCTTACTGTTGTGATGTAGGCTCATAAACAGCAGAATAACTTCAACTAACTTACTGACAGACATGATGCTTTGGTTTTAATGTGTTTTTTTTTTTAATTTGTTCCCTTTGCTATTCAGTAGCACCTACCCACAGAGTAAGTATTACTGAATATTTTTATATTTGTAAATGATTTCTGTTCCCCAGAAGATACCAAATCATCCCACAAATATATGAAAAAGCAAAGGACAACCACTTTGTGGTGCAGAAATAGTTTTCAAATGCCTGTTTTAGTGCCTTCTCAATAGTTAGAAATTTGAACAGCTGGCAGAAATAATACTGAGCAAGTATGATCATACATCTATTGCACACATACAAAAATGCTTTGAAAATACATGGCACAGTAGAAGAGAACAAACTGGTGGTTGCCAGAAGGAAGGTGGATGGTGGAGGATGGGGGATGGAGAAAAAAAGATAAGGGGATAAAAAAATACATGGCATAACTAGAAAAATTGATTTCTTTTTTTTTTTTTACAGATCAATGCTGTACAACCAAATTTGTGTGGTTAGTTTCAGAAACTCAAACAAAATTAAGATACCTTATTTTTTGTTTGTTTGTTTGTTTGTTTATTTGTTTATTTACAGCATAACAGTGTTAATTGTTTTGGCATCACACCCAATGCTCCATGCAGTACGTGCCCTCCCTATTACCCACCACCTGGTTCCTCAACCTCCCACCCCCCCACCCCACCCCACCCCCGCCCCTTCAAAACCCTCTGGTTGTTTTTCAGAGTCCATAGTCTCTCATGGTTCATCTCCCCTTCCAGTTTCCCTCAACTCCCTCTCCTCTCCATCTCCCCACATCATCACTAGCCATCAGGGAGATTCAAATTAAAACCACATTGAGATACCACCTGACACCAGTTAGAATGGCCAAAATTAGCAAGACAGGAAACAACGTGTGTTGGAGAGGATGTGGAGAAAGATACCTTATATTTTTATCTTAGCAAGAACAATGTAATACTTCCCAAAGATTCAACCATTAAATGAAAAATGAATAAAAAGCATGCAGGTTGCTAAACTGTAAACCTACTCGAGTGCGAAGAAGAAACTCTGTCAAAGGCCGCTTGAACAACATTGCAGCTATTATAAGAAAATTTTAGGGCAAACATAATATTTTTAAATGCAACACCTAAAATAATGACTATTTCTCAGTACAAAAAGAAATATACATTTCCCATACCCCAAACCCCAGGGTACTATGTGTTCAAAAACAAAAGGTCAGGAACTGAGTACTTCAGTGACGCCTTTACCTTAAGGATCAGAATTGGAGTTATACTTGAGGTCTTAGGTGAAATGAGTTTGACGGATTAGGTTCGGTTACTAGCTGTCAGTGCACTACATAAAAAACACTGCACATACAGAGCTTAGTGAAACTAGCTGTTTTCTGCACAGGAAAATTCCTTGATGGAGTTAGCATGAAGACAAATGAACTGTTATCCCCCAAGAAAGGTGTCCCTTTAGGTTAGGCTTGAGGTTAGCAATACCAAACAGTAAGAGCACTTGACTTCCTATGGCTGACAGACTCATTACCTTTGTAAATATTGAGGCTTAGCTTTGAATCCTGGGATTTTTTTTTTTTTTTTGAGTTTCTAGAGAGTGCTGGTATCTAATCAATTACAAAAATAATAAAGAAATTAAAATGGGAAAAGACTAAAGTATTATAAGCAAATTTCCTTCATTTCCTACCATCTAACGAAGTTGTTTACACTTCCTCCATTATTACTAAATCCTTAACCCTTCCATTTATTCAAAATCTTCTAAATATACCTTTGTTACTAATCATAATAAGAATCCTGTAAAAATAAGATACTGCTTTTTTTATTAAGAGGTAAAAAAATAGGAACTCAAGCAGGATTAATTGTAATATGTCAGTGGCAGAATTCAAAACCATATTTGTTAGTGCCTCAAACTGCTGCTTCTTCCATAAGTTTTATTCATACAGAATTATTTCTCTGAAATCTATTTATTGCTTATGATAACTATTCACTCAGTCTCATATAACTTGTATATTTTCCTTATGTCTCTTCTATTATTTTATTTCTGGTCATATTATTCAATACTTCATCTAAATGGTCAGACACTGATAGAAGATATTTAAGAAATTCCTATTTAAAATCCTTAAATATCTACTATATTCTCTATTATTTTCTTTCTATGTTGTTTATGTATTTCCGTTTAATATATATTTTCACAAAATATGTCATGGGAAAGAAGTTGTTTTATATAATGAAGTAAAGTTTCAATTTGCATTTTAATAACTACCAAGAAGTCCATCATATGTCCATACAATAATTTCTTCAGTCTAAAAATACTTTTTTCTAATTTTGCAAACACCCACCAAAAATGTCAAAATTATCCACAATACCACTACTAAAAGTCATGCAAAGCAGTATTAGTCCCCTCTTCTGCTCATGCCAAACTCTTCCCAGAAGTTAATTTTTTGTGTGGATTTTTCCTAATGATTTTCTAAGTTTATAATTATATGTCAATATATCTCACACAAATTTCGCTCACCAGATCTTAATTTCCTCAGTGCTACCCATCTCATGCATGCTTGACCCCATACTCTGTGGTAGCTATCAACCATACCCTATGGCCAATAGCCCTTACTTCTCTTTCATCTTTAAAGTAAAACATCTAATTTTTACATCAGAAACCCCAATCTAAGATAACAGATATGTCTACATATGTGATTCAAAAATTAAACAGACACATATTTTTTTTTAAAAAATCAACTCTGAGTCATCCTTGGTTCCAATAAGAATTTACAAGGGAAATTAGAAAGTATCTTGAATTGGTTGAAAATCAAAACACAACAAATCAGAATTTATGGAAAGACGCTAAAGCGGTGCTTAGAGGGAAATTTATGGCTTTAAATGATTTACTAGAAAAGAGGAAGTTCTCAAATCAATGATCTAAACTTTCAATCTAAGAACTTAGGAAAAAAGCAAAGGAAATAGAAAATAAATAATAGCAATCAGAACAACAATTAATGAGATAGGAAATATAATGATAAGAAAACAATGAAATCAAAGTTACATCTTTGAAATGAACAACAAACTTTTGGAAAACTTTAACTAGAATCATCAAGATAAAAAAGAAGAGACAGATTACCAATATCAGGAACAAAAGGTATGACTTTACAACAGATTCAATAGAAATTAAAAAGGACTTTAAGGTAATATTATAAACAAGTCTATACCAACAAGTTTAACAATATAGATGAAATAAAGTCCAAAAAAGCATAAATGACCAATTGACACCAAATAAATAGAAAATCTTTAATAGAGTTATATCGGCTCGGGTCATGATCTCGGGGTCCTGGGATCGAGTCCCGCATCGGGCTCTCTGCTCAGTATGGACCTGCTTCTCTCTCTTTCTCTCTCTCTGCCTGCCTCTCTATCTACTTGTGATCTCTCTCTGTCGAATGAATAAATAAAATCTTAAAAAAAAATAAAATAAAATAAAATAGTAATTATATATATTCCCAAGAAGAAGAGTCTCGGCCCAGATGTCTTAACTATTGAATGCCATCAAACATTTAAGGAATAAATTATACCAGCCATACGTCAACTTTTCAAAAAATAAAGAAGGGAAAATGTGCCAAAACATTCTAGGGGGCTAATATTACCTTGATACTAAAGCAGGACAAAAACATTAGAAGCAATGAAAATGCCCAACAGCATCTCTTATAAACATAGATGCAAAAATATTTAACAAAATAATAACAAATTAAATTCAACAATATGCCATGACTCTCTGGAATTTATGCCAGTAATGCAAAGTTGGTTTATTATGGGAAACCCAATTAACATAATATTATCATATAATTAAAATAAAGTAGAAAATCTATAGAATCATATCAAAAGATTCATGAAGAGATTTTAACAAAATCCAACACCAATTCCTAATGAAAATTTACAACAGACATAGGCAGAAATAAAATATGTTGCAAGACTAGCACAGGGAAAGGACAGGGGAAAGTAATTTTAATTATACTGCTTTAAATTTCTTACTTTCAATATAGAGTGTTAAAATGCTAATTCAGGTAAATTGTGATAAAGATACATATTGTAATTTCTAGACCAACAATTAAAATATTAAAACAAAGAAGTATAGGTAAAAAAAACAGTAGAAGAAATAAAAGAAACTACTAAAAATAATCACACCAAAGAAAGAATGATAAAAGAACTTAGGAGGCAAATAGAAAACAGTAAGATAAAGTCAATCATCTCAGTAATTGCCCTGTGTATACAAGGACTGAATATCTCAATTAGAAAGTGGAGATTGTCAGACTAGGTTAAAAGTAATAAACAAACAAGACCCAACTACATACTGTTTATAAAAAAATATACTGTAGTTGTAGACACAGGTCAGTAACATGAAAGGATATATAAAAATACAATACACAAATATTAGTAACAGAGTTGCTATACTCATGTTCATATTAGATAAAGTTGTCCTCAAAACAGGAGTACTAGCAGATAAAGGGGTTATGGAATAATCAAAAGAGGGTTGATCCAAAAATTTATCAATCCTAAAAGCCTAACAGTGAAACTTCAAAGTATGTAAAATAGACATCAACAGATTAAAGATGACAACAGTCAAACTTACAGTTACAGGTGAAGATTTTAACCCACATAATTATAAAATAAGTAGATACTCAAAAAAAGCAGTTAAATATATAGAAGATTTGAACATAACATGCACTAATTTGCAATTTATATAACACTATATTCAACACTTGAAGAGTATCTTTGCCAAGTGTCCATGGACACTTGAATCAAGATAGATCATATGTTAGACCATAAAATAATTCTCAATAAATACATAAGAATTGAAAACAAAGAGTTTGCACTCTGACCAAAAAGGAGTAAATTAAAAATCAGTAACAAAAATCTATTTTAAAAAGCTTAATACTTAGCAAATCAACAAAAAAATTTTAGTAGCCATGGGTTAAAAAAAATCAAGTAAAATTATGTAGTATTGTGATAAAATATACATAATATAAAATTTACAATTTCAACCATTTTTAAGTGTACATGTCAGTAACATTAGATATATATAAAATTTCCTTTGATGCCATATGTTTTAAGTTTTGAAAAAATTTAGTTTATGTGTTTTATCTTTTGCCACCTGTGGTTTTGACGGCATATTTTAGATGCCATATTTTAGACGCCATTGATAAATCCAAGGTCATAAGTTTATCCCCCATGTTTTCTTTTAGGAGTTTTATAGTTTTAGTCCTTAAAACTTAACTCTTAAATCTGTTTTGAATTAATATTTTTATGTGGTATAAGGCAAGTGTCTAATTCTTTTGTGTCTTTACTTCTTTTGCATGTGCATATCTAGCTTTCCTAGCATTGTTAGTTAAAGAGACTCTTCTTTCCCCATTGAATCATCTTGGCATCCTTGTTGAAAAGTAATTGACCATGCAGCTAAGGCCTTATTTCTGGGCTTCCAATTTTATTCTTTGTCAATATGTCTCTCCTATGCCACTACCACACTGTTTTGATTACTGTAGCTTTGTAGCAGGTATAAAATTGGAAAGGGTAAGATTCCAGTTTTGTTCTTGTTCAAGATTGTTTTGATTACCTCAGTTCCCTTGAATTTTTGTATGCAGTTTAGAATGGGTATTTCTATTTCTGAAAAAAAAAAAAAAAAATGACCCTAAGATTTTTGTAGGAATTGCATTGAATCTGTAGATCACTTTGGGTAATATTGCTGTCTTGACAGTTAAGTATTGTAATACATAAATATGTGATGTCTTTCTACTTATTTAAGTCTTCTTTAAGTTTTTTAGTTTTCAATGTACAAGTTTTATGTAATCTTGGTTAAATTTGTTTCTAAGTACTCTCTTTTTTGATGCTACTGTAAATGGAATTGCTTCTTAATTTCCTTTTTGGATAGTTCATTACTACTGTATAGAAATACAGCTAATTTTTATGTTAATCTTGTATCCTACAACATTGCTGAAGTTTTTTTTACTAACCCTAATGCTTTGTTGTCTTTTGTTGTTGTTGATATTGGTGGTGGTTTTGCAGTTTCTTAGGGCTTTCTTACATATAAGATCATGTTATTGACAAATAGAGATAATTTTATTTCTTCTGATTTGCACAGCTTTTTTTTTTCTTTTCTTTTTCTTTTTTCTTTCTTTCTTTTTTTTTTTTAATGGGGGGAAAAAAGTTTTATTCAGTAACCAGAAAGTACTGCAGACACTGGGAATTACCTCCCCCAAGAATGGTGGGAAGAGTGACCTCCTCACAGCCCCCATGACTCTGGGTGTCTCCACAAGTTCCCTGCGTCCTGCCTCTCAGTCATAGGCCTCATTAGCCTCCTCCTTATCAGCAAAGAAAAAAGTATTTTTGTCCAGGTTCTCAGAATTCTCCTCAGCTCCTCATCAAACTCATACTGCTGAGATTTGGGCACATTATTCTCATCATCTTCCTTGTCTCCCTCCATCCCCTCCTCCTCCTGCTTTCCCTCCATCCTTGAGGAGCCCTGGGGCTGACTGCAGGGTACTTGGATCATTTCACCTCTTGGGTCTCTGACCAAACCAACCCAGAAGTGCTAGGTGGAATGCTGCAAGATAGCCAGCAACTTCTCCTGCATCTGCCAGAGCAGCTCCAAGCCAAGCCTGTGATTTGAACAGTTTTTCTTTTTCTTGCCTAATATCTCTGGCTGGAACTCCTAGTATTATGTTGAGTAGAAATGGTGAAAATATTCTTGTTCTGTTCCTGGTCTTAGGGGAAAAGCTTTGAATCTTCCACCATTGAATATGATGCTGGCCGTGGGTTTCTTACATGTGGTCTTTATCATTTTGAAGAAGCCTCCTTCTCTTCCTAGTTTATGAGTTGTTTATCATGAAAGAATGTTGGATTCTTTCAAAAGCTTTTTCTGCATCAGCTGGAATAATTACATGGTCCTTCAATCTATTTTTGTATGTTGAACCATTCTTGCACTCCTGATATAATTCTCACTTGGCAATGGTGTATAATCTCTTGAATATGTTACTGAACTCAGTTTGCTAGTATCTTATTGAGAACTCTTCCATATATATTTGTGAGAAATATTGGCCCATAGTTTTCTTTTCCTGTAGTATTGTTGTCTGGCTTTGATATCAGGGTAATGCTGGTATCAGAGAATGAGTAAGGAAGCATTCTTCCTCTTCAAAGTTTTTGAAGAGTTTGAAAAGAAATGGTGTTAGGGTTTTTTGTTTTGTTTTGTTTTTTAATGTATGATATAATTTGCCAGTGAGACCTTTGGTTCTAGGCCTTTGTTGTTGTTGTTTTGATGTTTTTCATTACCGATTCAATATGCTTACATGTTATAAGTCTATTCAGATTTTCTGTCTTCTTGAGTCATTATGATAACTTATGTCTTTCTAGAAATGTTTCCATTTTATTAAGGTTGCCTAATTTATTGGCATACAGCTATCTGTAATATTCTCTTATAATCCTTTTTATTTCAGTGAAGTTCATGGTAATGTCTCTTTCATTTATGATTTTAGTAATGAGTCTTCCTTCTTTTTGTCATAGTGTAACTCAAGTTTTGCCAATGTTGTTGATCTTTTCAAAGATTCAACTCTCAGTTTTGTTTCCTCTATTGCTTTTTTATTCTCTCTTTCATTGATTTCTGATCTAATCTTTATTATTTATTTCTTTCTGCTAGCTTTGGGTTTAGCTCACTCTGGCTTTCCTACTTCCTATAAGTGTAGAGTTTGGTATTGATTTGATTAGATGTTAAATTTATAAACTCTCCCTGTAACTCTGCTTTCACTGCATCCTCTAAGTTTTGGTATGTTGTGTTTTCATTTTTTAGGTATCTCAGGTATTTTCCAATTTCCCTTGTGATTTTTTATTCATCCACTGATAGTTAAAAAGTATGTTGTTTAATTTCTGGGTATTTGTAAAATTTTTTCCAGTATTCTTTATTTATTTCTACTTTTATTCAGTTTTGGTTGTAAAATATGCTTTGTATGAATTCAAACTTATTTAAATTATTAAAATATTTTGTGACCCAAGGTATAATTTATCCTACAGAAGATTGTATGTCTACTTGAGAAAAAAATGTATATTCTGCTGTTGTTGGATGGACTCTACTGTCTGTATCTTTAGGCTGAATTGATTTATACTATTATAGAAGCTTTTTATTTATCTGTCTAGTTGCTCTAGTCATTATTTAAAGATTTTATTTTATTTTTTTCCAGAGATAGAGAAAGAGCACAAGTAGGTAGAGCGGCAGCGAGAGGGAGAAGAGGTCCCATGTGGGACCCTGGGATCATGACCTGGGCTGAAGGCAGCTGCTTAATGGACTGAGTCACCCATTCACCCCACCCTAGTCATTACTTAAAGTGGGATATTGAAATCCTCAAGTATTATTGTAGAACTGTTCATTTCTTTCTTTAATTCTGTCAGTTTTCTTCTTATATTTTTGCACTCTATTGGTAGGTGAATATATAATTGTTTTATCTTGAATCTTTATTAATCTATGATATCCTTCTCTATCTCTTTTATAAACCTTTTGACTTAAAGCTATTTTGTACCATAATAGCATAGCTAGTCTAGCTCAATTTTGGTTACTATTTACAAGGAATGTATTTTCCCATATTTTTATTTTAAATCTTTTTGTGTCTTTGTATTTACATACACAACATATATATGTACATAACATAAGAGATGGATCATGGGCTTTTTTATTAATCCATTATGCCAGTCTCTGCATTGAAGAGTTTAATCCATCTACATTTAAAATAATTACTAAGGAATGACTTAGTTATGCCTTTTAGCTGTTTCTTTTCTGTATGTCATATGTCCTTTGTTCCTCAATTTCTCCATTACTGCCTACTTTTTGTATCTAGTTATTTGTGGAGTGTTTTGTTTTGTAGTATACCGTTTTAGTCTCCTTTCATTTTCTGTATGTCTTACAGATATTTCTTTAATAGTTAATTTGGCTATTAATATCTTAAACTTGTAACAATCCAATTTAAATGATACAAATTTAATTTCAATGGAATACAAATCCTTGGCCTTTATACATTTCTGACCCTCCTCCTTTATATTGTCACAGATTACATTTTTAGTGATAGTTTACCCATTAACATAGACTTATTGTTTTATCATTTACCTTTTTAATTAAATAGGGGAAAATGGAGTTACAAATCATAAGTAGAGTAATACTGGCTTTTGTTTACTTAGGTAGTCACTTTACCAATGCCCTATATTTTGCATATGGCTTCAAGTTACTATCCATGTTCTTGAATAGTACATGTTTCATGTACTATTCATTTCACTCTCATGGACTGCCTTTAGAATTTCTTATAGAGCAGCTTTTCTAGTAGTAAACTCCTTCAGGTTTTGTTTACCTTGAAATTTCTTAATTTTTCCTTCATTCTTGAAGAATAGTTCTGCAGATACAGAATTAGTAGTTGACTGTTTTTCTTCCAGGACTAAATATTCCATCCCACTGCCTTCTGGACTCCATTTTTAGTGATTAAAAAGAACCACTTGTTAATCTTATTGAAGATCTCTTATATGATATGACTCACTTTTGTCTTGCTGCTTTCAGCATTTTTTTCTTTGTCTTTATCTTTTGACAGTTTCACTATAATTTGTCCTGATGTAGCTTTCCTGAGTTTATCCTTCTTGGAGCTTATTGTGCTTCTTGATTGTGCATATTCATATCTTTGATCAAATTTGGGTAATTCTTGGCCATTGTTTTTTACAGGTTGTTTTGTTTTGTTTTTCTTTGTTGTTGTTGTTGTTTTTGCCTCTTTCTATCTCTCTTCTTCTGGAACTCTCATGGTGCATATATATGCACACTTGATGGTGTCCCACAGATCCACTGGGTTCTGTTCATTTTTCTTTATTCTTTCTTTCTTTCTTCCCCTCAAACTGGATAAACTCAGTTGCCTTTCGTCATACTCACTGATTCTTCCTTCTGCCTGTTTAAATCAATCATTGAATTTTTCTAGTGAATTTCTCCACTATTGTAACTTTTATCTCTAGAACTTATGTTTAGTTCCTTCTTTATAATTTCCCCCTTCATTGAAATTTCATATTTTTCAACACTACACTTACATATTTAGGCCAGCATTATTCATAACAGCCAAAAGGTAGAAGCAACCAAACCACCCATTAATGGATGAATGGATAAATGAACTGTAGTATAGAACATTATTAAGCCACAAAAGGAATGAAATGTTGATAATGCTACTACATGGATGAGACTTAAAAACATTGTGCTAAGTGAAAGAAGCCAAACAGAAAAGGTCACATTTTGTATGAATCCATTTTAATGAAATATCCAGAATAGGCAAATCTATAGAGACAGCAGATTAGTGGTTACCATGAGATGGGTGAACTGGGAATGGAGAATGATTATTTAATGGATACAGAGTTTCTTAAGTGATGAAAGTTTTGAAACTAGAGAGAGGTGATGGTTGTACAACATTGTGAATGTACTAAATGCAACTGAATTATACACTTTAGAAGGGTTAATTGTATGTTATGTGAATTTTACCTCAGTTAAAAAAAAAGTTCTTAAACAAGCTATTGAATTTAAGAGGCAAATGTGAAAACTTGAGCCCCAAAATGGCAGAATATATTCTTTTCAAGTATACATAAGAGATTTACTAAAACTGATAATATGTTGGATGGACCATAAACCACGTCCGCAGTGGAATTAAACTAGCAATCAGTAAGAAAAAGACAAAAATGTAGGTTTCAAAATTAATTTACTTCTAAATATCAAAATCAGCTACCAAATAAATTTCCATTTTATATGAGTATCTTATAAAATATACACACTTGCATATAATAAATTCATGCTTAGAAATGTTGAGTGAGTGACTATCCCAAATCACATAAGTAGTAAATGGTGAAGTCAGAATTCAACCTCAAGTCTGTTGTTCTTAATCATTACTGACTATGCTGAGATGAACAAAGTCAGTTATTTGGAGGAAGGCACTAATAAAAGTAAAGTGATTACTTAGAATCTCTACATGAGCTTCTTAGTTTAAGTTTGTTTAGTCCCATGGTCAGAATCTTTAATTCAAGCCAACTGTGTATGTACGTATGTATGTTCTAAGAGCAATCAAGTTAGACTATGGGTTGGATTAGTATAAAATATAAAACTTCCACCAAAAGTAATCCACTGTGAAAGACATGCAGTGTCAAGTACGTCTTTTTCTGTAGGCCATGTGTAAAAAGAATTTCAGAGAACAGTGCAAATTAATAAAGTCACCTGGGTATTTAGGAAAGATTTTAATCATAGATTTTTTTTTTAAGATTTTATTTATCTATTTGACAGACAGAGATCACAAGCAGGCAGAGAGGCAGTCAGAGAGAGAGAGAGGGGAAGCAGGCTCCCTGCTGAGCAGGGAGCCCGATGTGGGGCTCAATCCCAGGACCCTGAGACCATGACCTGAGCCGAAGCAGAGGCTTAACCCACTGAGCCACCCAGGTGCCCCTAATCATAGATTTGTTTTTTACTGTGAAACAGAAAATAATAAAAGCTAGATAAATACTGCTTTTCGTTAGTGATCTCAACTAGGTTTCCTGCTTCAACCATGATGCATTTCTGACTACTTAATTTGTATCTCCTTGCAAACCATGCACATAGGTGTCTCAGTAAAAGTGTCCTTTTTCTACCCATATCACATTTACACTTACAACCAAAGCACTACCATCTAAATATCTTAATCTAAAAATGCTGGCAGCATCCTGGAAATGTTATCCTTTTGTTCCCTCTGTTTCCAAGTGGTGATGGAATCCTATCAATGTGTTCTTTTTCCTTTCCATACGCTTCTCTCATTTTATCCATCTCCCTAAGTCCTCATGATTTTTTACCTGGTGTGTTCCTATAGCTTTGTAATTGACATACTTTCATTAATCTCTTATAGTTAACTAAGTCTCCAAATGGATTCCAAAGTTATCTTCCTTTAAAAAGAATATGATCTTGTTACTCAACCATTCAAATTTCTACTAATTCTGCATCAATTAGGATTAAGTTCAAGGTCAATCAAAGACCTTCCTCCATCTAGCCATAGCTTCTCCTTCAGCTTCTCTCCTGGGTAATCCTTTCTCTTCTGGGTAATCTCCATGTTGCTTTCACACTGAACTTTTTACCATTTCCCCAATTCTCAACATATGTCTTTTTCCCTAGGACCTTTACAAATTTATATATACTATTTCCCCTGTGTGTATCCTACCCTACATTTCTGCTTCATGAATTTGCCCTTATATTTTAAGATAAGATCATCTCCTTTGAGAAGTTTCTGTTGGCATCTCCTGGGAGACTATGGCATTTCCATTCCTATATTTCTTAGCATTTTCTTCATCTCTTATCACAATATTTATGGCATATTACAATAATTTATGTGTCAGTCTCCTCTGCATTATAACTCTGCCTTGGGGATATTTTTATTTACCTTTGTATTGCAATGCAACTGATAATATAATAGGCACTCAGTAAATGTTGTTTGATTAAAACAATGGATACATTGATGTTTTTACCTCAGAAACTGGTACCCAAGGAGTAGGAGTGTTATCTAATATTAGTATCTGCATATTTTCAGATGGCATTGGATTTTTCTTGGTGTTAAAATTGCAAGATGACAATACCATCAGAGTTTTGAATTTAAAGCTCTAATTAACTAAAAGTAGGCATAGCAAAACAAAATAAAAAGTAAAAAAAAAGTATACAAGATTCTCTCAGCATGCAAGAGTAATGAAAAAAAAAGGGACAGAAGCAAGCAACAATTAAGGAGTATTTTTTAAATCATGGAAGATAAAAATGTAGTTACATGGACTTGGTCATAAAACTGAAATATTTAACAGTTTGAGACTTGGATAAGTAACTTTTAGAATTATTTCACCTAGCAGTTAAACTAATGGAACCATCTAACCATCAGCCTTGTATCAGACTATAAAATCATTTCAATATAGTTTGAGTAAAGTCACACATTACAAAATCAGCACAGAGATGTTGGCAACTCGTTTTTATATTTAAGAGATGCCACCTACTACTAATCTACATACACCAGAACCAAAGCAGAATTTCCTAATTTTATGTGAGAAAAGAATACTGTTCTGTACCAGTACGGCATTTCTTTTTTTTTTTTTTTAATTTTATTTTTCTTTTTATTTATTTACAGCATAACAGTGTTCATTGTTTTGGCATCACACCCAGTGCTCCATGCAGTACGTGCCCTCCCTATTACCCACCACCTGGTTCCTCAACCTCCCACCCCCCCCGCCCCTTCAAAACCCTCTGGTTGTTTTTCAGAGTCCATAGTCTCTCATGGTTCATCTCCCCTTCCAGTTTCCCTCAACTCCCTCTCCTCTCCATCTCCCCATGTCCTCCATGTTCTTTGTTATGCTCCACAAATAAGTGAGACCATATGATACTTGACTCTCTCTGCTTGACTTATTTCGCTCAGCATAATCTCTTCCAGTCCCGTCCATGTTGCTACAAAAGTTGGGTATTCGTCCTTTCTGATGGAGGCATAATACTCCATTGTGTATATGGACCACATCTTCCTTATCCATTCATCCGTTGAAGGGCATCTTGGTTCTTTCCACAGTTTGGCGACCGTAGCCATTGCTGTAATAAACATTGGGGTACAGATGGCCCTTCTTTTGACTACATCTGTATCTTTGGGGTAAATACCCAGCAGTGCAATTGCAGGGTCATAGGGAAGCTCTATTCTTAATTTATTCAGGAATCTCCACACTGTTCTCCAAAGTGGCTGCACTAACTTGCTTTCCCACCAACAGTGTAAGAGGGTTCCCCTTTCTCCACATCCTCTCCAACACACGTTGTTTCCTGTCTTGCTAATTTTGGCCATTCTAACTGGTGTCAGGTGGTATCTCAATGTTGTTTTAATTTGAATCTCCCTGATGGCTAGTGATGATGAACATTTTTTCATGTGTCTGATAGCCATTTGTATGTCTTCATTGGAGAAGTGTCTGTTCATATCTTCTGCCCATTTTTTGATATGATTATCTGTTTTGTGTGTGTTGAGTTTGAGAAGTTCTTTATAGATCCTGGATATCAACCTTTTGTCTGTACTGTCATTCGCAAATATCTTCTCCCATTCCGTGGGTTGCCTTTTTGTTTTGTTGACTGTTTCCTTTGCTGTGCAGAAGCTTTTGATCTTGATGAAGTCCCAAAAGTTCATTTTCGCTTTTGTTTCCTTGGCCTTGGGAGACATATCTTGAAAGAAGTTGTTGTGGCTGATATCGAAGAGGTTACTGCCTATGTTCTCCTCTAGGATTCTGATGGATTCCTGTCTCACGTTGAGGGCTTTTATCCATTTCGAGTTTATCTTTGTGTATGGTGTAAGAGAATGGTCGAGTTTCATTCTTCTACATATCGCTGTCCAGTTTTCCCAGCACCATTTATTGAAGAGACTGTCTTTTTTCCAATGAATATTTTTTCCTGTTTTGTCGAAGATTATTTCACCATAGAGTTGAGGGTCCATATCTGGCCTCTCCACTCTGTTCCACTGGTCTGTATGTCTGTTTTTATGCCAGTACCACGCTGTCTTGTGATCACAGCTTTGTAGCAAACCTTGAAATTGGGTAACGTGATGCTGCCAGTTTTGTTTTTGTTTTTCAACATTTCCTTAGCAATTTGGGGTCTCTTCTGATTCCATACAAATTTTAGGATTATTTGCTCCAGCTCTTTGAAAAATACCAGTGGAATTTTGATGGGAATGGCATTAAAAGTATAGATTGCTCTAGGCAGTATAGACATTTTAACAATGTTTATTCTTCCAATCCAAGAGCATGGAACGGTCTTCCATCTTTTTGTCTCTTCTTCAATTTCTTTCATGAGTGTTCTGTAGTTCCTCAAGTACAGGTCCTCTTTGGTTAGGTTTATTCCCAGGTATCTTATGGTTCTTGGTGCTATAGTAAATGGAATCGATTCTCTAATTTCCCTTTCTGTATTTTCATTGTTAGTGTATGAGAAAGGCACTGATTTCTGTACATTGACTTTGTATCCTGCCACGTTACTGAATTACTGTATGAGTTCTAGTAGTTTGGGGGTGGAGTCTTTGGGGTTTTCCATATAAAGAATCATGTCATCTGCAAAGAGAGAGAGTTTGACTTCTTCCTTGCCAATTTGGATACCTTTTATTTCTCTTTGTTGTCTGATTGCCGTTGCTAGAACTTCTAATACTATGTTGAACAAGAGTGGTGAGATGGGCATCCTTGTCGTGTTCCTGATCTCAATGGGAAGGCTGCAAGCTTTTTCCCATTGAGGATGATATTTGCTGTGGGTCTTTCATAGATAGATTTTATGAAGTTCAGGAATGTTCCCTCTATCCCTATACTTTGAAGCGTTTTAATCAGGAACGGATGCTGGATTTTGTCAAATGCTTTTTCTGCATCAATTGAAAGGACCATGTGGTTCTTCTCTCTTCTCTTATTGATTTGTCCTATCACATTGATTGATTTGCGAATGTTTCATTTTCTTTCTTTTTTTTTTTTTAAGATTTTATTTATTTATTTATTTGACAGACAGAGTTCACAAGTAGGTAGAGAGGCAGAGAGAGGAAGGAAGCAGGCTCCCTGCTGAGCAGAGAGCCCCATGCGGGCTCGATCCCAGGACCCTGGAATCATGACCTGAGCTGAAAGCAGGGGCTTTAACCCACTGAGCCACCCAGGCGCCCCTGATTTGCGAATGTTGAACCAACCTTGTTACCCAGGGATGAATCCCACCTGGTCATGGTGGATAATCTTTTTAATGTGCTGCTGGATCCTGTTTGCTAGGATTTGTTGAGAATCTTTGCATCCATATTCATCAGTGATATTGGTCTGAAATTCTCCTTTTTGGTAAGGTCTTTGCCTGGTTTGGGGATCAGGGTAATGCTGGCTTCATAAAAAGAGTCTGGAAGTTTTCCTTCTGCTTCGGTTTTTTGGAACAGCTTCAGGAGAATTGGTGTATTTCTTCTTTGAAAGTTTGGTAGAATTCCCCAGGGCATCCGTCAGGTCCTGGGCTCTTGTTGTTGGGGAGGTTTTTGATCACTGCTTCAATCTCATTACTAGATATGGGTCTATTCAGGTTGTCAATTTCTTCCTAGTTCAATTTTGGGAGTTTATAGTTTTCCAGGAATGCATCCATTTCATCTAGGTTGCTTAGCTTATTGGCATATAACTGTTGGTAATAATTTCTGATGATTGTTTCTATTTCCTTGGTGTTAGTTGTGATCTCTCCCTTTTCTTTCATAATTTTATTAATTTGAGCTTTCTCTCTTTTCTTTTGGATTAATGTGGCCAATGGCTTATCAATCTTATTGATTCTTTCCAAAAACCAGCTTCTAGTTTCATTGATACGTTCTACTGTATCTCTGGTTTCTACCTCATTGATCTCTGCACTAATCTTGATTATTTCCCTTCTTGCATCTTGTTGTTGATTCTCCAGTTCTTTAAGGTGTAGAGACAGCTGGTGTATTCTGAATTTTTCAATTTTTTTGAGGGAGTCTTGGATGGCTATGTATTTCCCCCTTAGAACCGCCTTTGCTGTATCCCATAGGTTTTGGACCGAAGTGTCTTCATTCTCATTGGTTTCCATGAATTGTTTAAGCTCATCTTTGATCTCCTAGTTGATCCAAGCATTCTTAAGCAAGGTGGTCTTTAGCTTCCAGGTGTTTGAGTTCCTTCTGAACTTTTCCTTGTGTGATTGAGTTCCAGTTTCAAAGCATTGTGATCGGAGAATATGCAGGGAATAATGCCAGTCTTTTGGTATCGGTTGAGTCCTGCTTTGTGACCCAGTATGTGGTCTATTCTGGAGAAGGTTCCATGTGCACTTGAGAAGAATGAGTATTCTGTTGTTTTAGGGTGGAATGTTCTGTATATGTCTATGAGGTCCATCTGGTCCAATGTTTCATTCAATGCTCTTATTTCTTTATTAATTTTCTGCTTTGATGATCTGTCTATTTCTGAGAGAGGCGTATTAAGATCTCCTACTATTATTGTATTCATATCAATATGACTCTTTATCTTGATTAATAGTTTTCTTATGTAATTGGGTGCTCCCATATTGGGGGCGTAGATATTCACAATTGTTAGATCATCTTGGCGGATAGTCCCTTTAAGAATTATGTAGTGTCCTTCTGTATCTCTGACTACAGTCTTTAGTTTAAAATCTAATTTATCTGATATGAGAATCACTACCCCAGCCTTCTTCTGAGGCCCATTGGCATGAAAGATGCTTCTCCATCCCTTCACTTTCAGTCTGGGTGTATCCTTGGGTTCAAAATGGGTCTCTTGTAGACAACATATGGATGGGTCCTGTCGTTTTATCCAATCTGCAACCCTGTGTAGTTTTATGGGTGCATTTAGGCCATTCACATTGAGAGTGATTATTGAGAGATAGGTTTTTATTGACATCGTGTTGCCTTTGAAGTCTTTCTGTCTGTAGATTGTCTCTATATTTCTGTTCAATGATATTCTTAGGATATTTTCTCTTTTATAGGACCCCCCTTAATATTTCCTGCAGTGTCGGCTTGGTGGTTGCATAGTCTTTTAAGCCTTGCCGGTCTTGGAAACTCTTTATCTCTCCATCCATTTTAAATGTCAGTCTTGCTGGATAGAGTATTCTTGGTTGCATGTTATTCTCATTTAGTACTCTGAATATATTTTGCCAGCCCTTCCTGGCTTGCCAGGTCTCTGTGGAAAGGTCTGACGTTATTCTAATGGGCTTTCCTCTGTATATAAGGAGCTTCTTTGTCCTAGCTGCTTTTAGGAGGGTCTCTCTTGAAACATAATTCCTCATTTTGACTATAAGGTGTTGTGAGGACTTTCGAGAATCTAAAATCTTGGGAGGAAATCTCTGCCTCTAGTACATGAACGTTGTTTCCATTCGTGAGATTGGGAAAATTTTCATAGACAACTTCTTCCACTATATCTTCTAGACTTCTTTCTTTTTCCTCCCCTTCAGGGATTCCAATAATTCTGACGTTGGAACGTTTCATGGCATCCTTTATTTCCCTGATTCTGTTTTCATGGCTTCTGAGCTGTTTGTTCCAGGCTTCCTCCTGATCCTTTCTCTCTATCTGTTTGTCCTCCAGATCACTAATTCTATCTTCTGTCTCAGTTACCCTAGCTTTTAGAGAATTTAGATTAGATTGGAATTCATTGAGAGCATTTTGAACATCATCCCTGGTGGCTTTCAGTTCTGCCCTTATCTATTCTGTTTGGTTATCCATGGCTTTCTCCAACCTAGCTATTGCCTGGATAATTGTTAGTCTGAATTCCTTTTCCGACATATTGTCTATGTCAATAGCCATTAGCTCTGTTGCAGAAGGTCCATCCTCTGTATTTTTCTTCTGTTGGGTATTCCTCCTCCTAGTCATTTTGGTAAGAGATGACTGAACAGATGCAGCTGGACTTATCGATTGTGGTGCAGTCAAGGTGCACCCTGGAACACTTCTGTGCAATCAGGGTTCCCCACCCAAATGAGAGAAAAAAGAAAAGAAAAAGAAATAGAGAAGAAGAAAGAAAAAAAAGGGGAAAGAAAAAAGGAAAAAAAAAAAGAGAGAGAGAGAGAGGGAAAAAAGGGAAGATAAAAGAGAAGGCTCAGCCCAAATGGGCCACAAGGTAAGATTTGTGAAGTATACAAACAAAACAGACAAACAAAAAGACTGATAAAAGTATATGACAAGAGAAAAAAATATATATATAAGCCAAAAAAGGGGAAGAACCTCATCAGAAAGAACCCCAAGTATAAGATTTATATATTATCAGTACAAACACAAATTCACAGAAACACTGGCAGAAGGAAAAATTGGGAGAGTGGTTATAAATTCTCAGTGTGGGTGAGGAAGGTTATTTTGATTCTTCCTGAATGTATCTTGATGTTTTTGTTAAGGGACTCAACTTTCCTAAGTTACAGGGGGATTAGAAACAGGTTTGCCTATAGGGGTAGCATTGATTGGGGAAAGGGGATTACCTCGAAGTTTAACTCTATATGTATAGTAGAAAATAAAAATTAAAAAAGAATAAACTAGACTAAACTAAGTTAAAATTAAAAAAGAATTTAAAAAATAGAAAAGCAAAAGAAAAACACTGGTGTATGTATCAAAAAGTTCAGGTTAGAAGGTTATTAAAGAATTTGATGTACTGAACATCCCAGTGTGATGGTAAATAGGTTAAAAAAATTATCTGTATGTATAAAAAAAAAAGAACCAGAATATTGGTAAAGAGTTAAAAATAAAAGTTGTATTTATGAAGTAGTGGTGGTTGTTCTCTTGTAGTCTTTTTTTTTTTCTTCTTCTTTTTTTTTTTCTTCCTTCCTGGTTGGTTTTCTGGGGGAGGGGCCTGCCCCGTGGGTTTTCAGACAATGATGTTCCCTGAGTTAGGTCCTCCTGCTCCCCTCAAGGGGGTGGGCTCTGAGGAAACTGGTTTTTTCAGGCTTTTGTTCTCTGGGGGTTTTTATGTTCTTTCCTCTGTTTTCTCTCGCCTTGACAGCTTTTGATGGTTTTGGAGTTTTAGAGGAGAGCAAACTGCACCCCGACCTCCCTCTCAGAGAGAAGCCTCAGAATGTTCTGCAAGAGCGGCTGGCAGAGTAGGTTCTGAGTCACTGTCCCTGGGGATGCAGGAGCTCCTCGTTGTACCCAAAACCAGGGCAGCGGTGGCTGTCTAGGCAGCTCCAGACCGCCAGAGAGGTTCCGAGCAGAGATCGCACACTGAGATTTTCCCGCTGTCCCGGGCTGGGAATGTCTGGTTTTTCCGGATGCCAGAGCTCCAGGCTAGCGCCTATGAGCACCTTTCCCAAGGGAGGGTGTGGGACGCATGAGTTTCAGGATTGCGGTCTGGCCAGGTTCCCAACCCCTCATAGGAGCCAGACCCCACTCCTTCTCGGGCGCGCTGGCGGGTCAGGTGCACTGGCAGCTCAGGGATGGAGACCTGATTTCTCCGCCACACTCTCTCTGGCTCAGCGCCAAGGGGGGCTGTCCTGGGTCCGGAGACTTAGGTCCCTGACCCTAACCGCCCAGGTTCCCACTATTTCCCCCCGCGATCCTTTGCTCTTTGTTTTTTGAGTGCTTTCAACCAGACTCCAAGTTAATGCTGGTCCCCAGATGAAGGGCACTCTTGTATTGGGGTATTACTTTCCAATTGGTCACCTCTGGTGGCTCCCTCCCCCTTTTGTTTATCTTCCGATATCAGTCCGACGCTCCCAGTCGGCTTTACCTGCCACTGGTGTGTTCTGCTCCTGTAGAGATCCAGACGTGTATAATTCTGATCTCAGGCTGATTTCATGGGTGGTCAGAGTTCTTTGATAGGTAATCAGCTCACTTTAGGTAACAGGTTGAAACGGTGCCTCCTCCTACTTCCCCGCCATCTTGACTCCCCCCTATGGCATTTCTAATTGATCATACTGTCTCTAACGTCTTCTTTCACTAACTGTTCTATACACAATTCATTTCCACAAAAAGAAAACTCTTGTTTTGTCAATATTCTATCTCAAACCTTTAAGTGCTTCCCCAAAACCTATTAAATTAAGCTTAAAGATATCTTTTTCTCAAAGCTTCTCAATGTCGTCTTCTACCTCTTCCTTGCTTCACTCCAACCAAGAAAAAGCATTTTATAGTCCATGAGTACTCCTTATGCTTTGGTATCTCAAACTCCCTGATTTTCTCCTTCTCTCTGTAACTTGGTTCAGATTTCCCCCTTTCATCACCACTATCATATCAAATATAAAGCTTCTTTATCTCATTATTATCTTTCAAAATATTGAGTTTTTGTTCTGATTTCAGACAGATGTAGGTTTATATCCTAACTCTGCCACTGGAACGTATGTGAAGTCACAAATTCTCCAGACTTTAGACTCCTTTTTTTTTTTAAATAAAATGGTAAATAACTATGCTTAATTGTACCTTTTGACAGTCTTACCTCAATAGGTCATGGATACTTTTGCCCATGTGCCAAATGGCAATACTTCTTCAATGAACATGTGGTTTGGTAATCTGTGCCTGAGATTTTTTTTTTTAAGATTTTATTTATTTATTTGATGAAAGAGAGATATCACAAGTAGGCAGAGAAGCAGGCGGGGCGGGGGGAAGCAGGCTCTCCACAGAGCAGAGAGCCTGATGGGGGCTCAATCCCAGGACCCTGAGATCATGACCTGAGCCAAAGACAGAGACTTAACCCACGGAGCCACCCAGGCACCACCTGTGATTGGTTTATACCATCCCATTTCCATGAGTAAATTTTAATTTATACAAAAGAAAGAAAAAACCATTTGCAATGATTTTAATGTTATACATTACACAAAATTACAAAAAATTTTATAGACTTGAGACTTAGAGGTAGTGGTTAGTAAATACCTGACACATAATAATAGAATAATAGATGGTGGTTATTATTAGTTAGCGCTATCATTAACACAGCTACTGCTATTATTATTATTATTATTACTGTTATTATTTGATGTGCTTATTTTAAGTTCTTACAGAATTTTCTATCTATAATTATGTATACTTTTTCAATTATTTGTATACATGAGTCAAACTTTCTGCTCATTTTGTAACTTTCTTGACATTAGGACTGTGTTTTAATCTGTCTTTTAAATAATCCTCCCCACTTCCTCACACACAAGAAATCCAATAGATGTCTGTTGAATGGAACAATGTAAATATCTAGTACATAATTAAAGTAGGATATAAGGAAAACTGTGACTTCCTTTGTAATCAACATCATAGTAAGAAAAATAAATAACTACAGAAGCTCATGGTTTACCTGATGTATTTTGTTATGCAGAAGACGGTGCAATAAAACATCATTTTTACTTGGTCTATCAGAGTGGACTCAAGTTGATCAAATTACTCCAGATTAAAATAGCAAAACCTAAACCTCATTTATTTTCCTGATGCATTTTTCTGGCTTCTCCCTCACCTCTTCATAATCAGAGGTGTATGCTCAGGTTACCTCCTCTGAAAGGTCTTCTGGGATCATCTGTGGACTATAGCATTTTCATATCATTTCACCACCGATGACATAGGGTTTATCTTTTTATTTTTTATCTCTTACCTAGAATGTAACTCCATGAGAGTAGATTTGGTTTTGTTTGTCTCTGTATCCCTTACATTTAGAAGAATGTCTGGATTGTGATAAACATTCAGAAAGTATCATTTTAAAAATTATGAATTAATGAATCAGTGAAAATAATGATATCTGCATATAAGCTCTTTTGATAGGATACTAAAGAACTATTAGAGTGATTCAAGACACTATAATTTTAATTACAAAAATAAGAAAAAGAAATCAAGATGGCAATTGCTAAGACATCTGTATAATTTTTCTAGCTAGTAATGCCAGCCAGTTCCTAGTGTGAATTCAATTTTTAATTTGTTTAAATTAATTATTTATTTAAATATAAAATTATAATTTTCTAAAAGGTATAGTTATATTAAAAATTAAAGTATATAAAATACATAATATATTACTAATTATTTTTAATATAATTAATTTAATAAAGCCTGTGGGCATTATTTTTTTTCAGTTTATCGGGAAAAAAAATGAAATGACGTCATGACCTAAATTATTGCTAGTTACTTGCTCACAATATTTGAATTTAGCATTATAGTATAAAGGTAGGTAAAAAGAGAGAAGGGGAGTAAGTCAATAATTAGAAAGCTGACACTTTGGGGGCACCTGGGTGCTCTGTGGGTTAAAGCCTCTGCCTTCGGCTCAGGTCATGATCCCAGGGTCTCGCAGCGGGCTCTCTGCTCAGCAGGGAGCCTGCTTCCCCCTCTCTCTGCCTGCCTCTCTGCCTACTTGTGATCTCTGTCTGTCAAATAAATAAATAAAATCTTTAAAAAGAAAGAAAGAAAGAAAGAAAGCTGACACTTTGTTTGGCTCTCATAAATGTTACTTATATGACTTTCACCAGAACTGGCCTGCTAAGGGTCTTACAGACCTGAGTTAGAGAAAATAATACTCAAAATTCATCCTAAACAATTATGTTTGTTCCTTTCAAGACATTAGAGAAATACAATTAAAGACACAAAACGATCCAATGACCTATTCGTGTTTTTTTGTGCTTAAATTCTACATGTTAGATTGCTACAAGATATCTATAAGTGGGGCACCTGGGTGGCTCGGTGGGTTAAAGCCTCTGCCTTCGGCTCAGGTCATGATCCCAGAATCCTGGGATCGAGCCCTGCATCGGGCTCTCTGCTCAGTGGGGAGCCAGCTTCTTCCTCTCTCTCTCTGCCTATCTCTCTGCCTACTGTGATCTCTGTCTGTCAAATAAATAAATAAATAAAATCTTTTTAAAAAAAAAAGATATCTATAAGTATACTTCCTGTTTACCTAGAAGATATCATGTACATTTGAACAATGCATCCAACAACCAAGCCTCATTATCTCTTAACTACCTCAAATTCAATTAACTCATTTAACAAGTTAACTCAAGTTAATAAGTATTTATGTACTGACTCCTGTGTGCAAAGCACTGTGTCAGACACTGAGAATATGCCAATAAACAAGAAGCTATCTCTTTATCAAGTAAAATGCTGACAAATGGGAAGATATACACAGTAACAGGAAAATACAATGCAACACAAGTATTGTGATAGAGCTGAGCAAAAAATAATACAGAAGCACATAGGAAACCACTTACCAATTCTTTTTTTTTTTTTTTAATATTTTATTCATTTATTTGACAGAGAGAGAGGTCACAAGTAGGCAGAGAGGCAGGCAGAGAGAGAGGGAGAAACAGGCTCCCCACCAAGCAGAGAGCCCGATGCGGGGCTCGATCCCAGGACCCTGAGATCATGACCTGAGCCGAAGGCAGAGGCTTAAACCACTGAGCCACCCAGGCACCCCCCACTTACCAATTCTTAATGAAACTTCATGGAAGGTTATGAGAAGGAGTAATGTTTAGGCAATAATACAAGGAAAATACATAGTATATATGCCACCATTCTTTCAATATGATGGACACTGCTTATCCAATGAACCCTAGACTTGTCCTTATGTACTTTATGCTCCTTAACCTAGTCTTCCAGGAATCCATAGTCATTCTATCAGAATTATTGATTATCAAATCACTAGTTTAAATGAATATGTAGGACAAGAATAAGTAGCGATGGAAAAAAGTGAGAGTGGGAGAAAAAAAAGGGATGGAGAACTGGCCAAAGTCAGGACAGAGGTCACTACAAAAGAAAATGAATGGTCATAGGGGAAGCTGCAGTTAGCTTAAAATTTAAGATTTAAAGTTGCAGATAGCTCAGCATAAAGTTTAAGGAAAGAATGGTGAGAGACAAAGTTAGAGAACTAAAACGAGTTGATGAAAGGCACTGTAAGTGATAGTAGGAAGTTTGGACTTGATCATGAGGGCGATGAGGAGGGAACCAAACTCTGTGATCTTTCATTTCTCACTCATTCTAACCACACTTTTTTTTTTTTTTTTTAACCTCATACATACCGTTCGCTTCCCTTTTCTCCCAGTTCATAACAACAGTCATGACTGGGTCTTTATTTTGAAGTCATGAATCACTTCTTTTCCTAAAAACTGCATCTTAATAATCTCACCTTCGAATAGACGAGAAATTTGTTTTTCAATCCTATTTTTGGTCTTTCTTTATATGCCTTGTACATATAAGGCATATAACTAATTATTTGTCTTCTGGACTCATACATTTCTCAGTGACTTATCATAGACCAGAGTCATGCTTTCAACATTTAGCTTAAAGAAATATCCCCCACCTCTACTTGTACATCACCTCCATTTTCTATATTCTAGATTATTATAGGCCACAGAATTCCAAATATTACAACACATTTTTCCTAACTTCTACAACAGTTTTCTCACCATTTCCAGCACCCTGTAACACTTTCCACACTGCTTGCCACTTGACCCAAGACACTGCCACACAGTTTAAGTGTTTCTTTCCATGCTCCCTTGATCCTCTTGCACCTGTAGGCTGTATTATACATACACATAATACACATATTGTATGTATATATTATGCTAATACCCAACTTCTGCTAATACGCATTGGCTAGTTTCTACTGCTGCTTTGGGATTCCTTTCCCCTTAATAAGCACAGCATTTTCTCAGCTGAATTATATTGGACCATAACCCTAGTTATTGGTTGTGTCACCAGGAGAGAAGCAGGTAAGGCTAAATTTTGGAATGGGTAGCATTTGTTCCCTTGCAAAGCAGAGTCCTCTGCACCTCTGTCAAGCAAGGGACATAGAGAAGAAAGCAGTGGCCTTTAACATGAAGTACTGGACTACTTCTAAAGCACAAAGTTCAGAGGATCTGGAGAGTCAAGTTTTGTGCTTCATTGACCCAGATATGCCCAATTCCAATTTGCAGGTTCTCACTTTTTTCTCCACAAGAGTTAGCAGTCTATCCAGGGCTGAGAATTCAACCTTCTCAGAAGCTTTGTTGGTGTTAACAGTTAATTCCTGGGTTTGTTCCTATCATTTTCTATACTCCAGCTGCAAGAAGATGAGTCCTTTTATATGCTACTAAAGAGGCCCTCTGACTATGATACTTCTTTCTTGATGAATAATTACTCTCACCCTTCTCTGTTTTTTGGTTTTGGTTTTTGTTTTTTTTTTGAATGCCTGCCTCACTAGCCTTCCAAGAGGGCCTCTGATTCCACTGTCCTGATAGTTAGTGCTCCTCAATTTCTCAAAATCTTGAAATACTTCACCCACCACTGAATCCCTCTACACTTATCTCACCGCTGAAATTTTCAGCAATTGCACTGCTACAGCGCGTGCTTTACCTATCTCCAGTGTTTCGGCTCCAAATCTTATTTTACAGTTTCCTTGTTTGAACCACTCCAGGCACTAGTCATTTTTTATTGACTTCCTAGAAAGACGAACTCTGTGTTGGGGATTTGCATTCAGAGAATTTACTGGAGATACAGAGAATTTATTGCAGGATGAATACTTCTGGAGCAGTAACAGAAGTTGGATCTTCCTTTAGAAGTATATTCTGTATTTGTTGTAAAAACTGCAAAATCCATGGCAAAGGACAAGCCTATAGAAAAGGTAGGGGATTGGGAAGACTAATGCAATTTATCATAACCCAGTATCCAATGTTGATAAATATAGTTCTTAAAAGAACAATGGTTTCAGTTGGGCTTGGTTATAGAAGAGAAGAGTATGATATTTTGCTGGTTATGAACAATGCATATCACACATTTGTGTGTTTCTCTACCCTATTTACTGAAAAGCTATATGATTTCTACTTTTAAATGGAATCCAGAGCAGAAGACTCTCCAGCAGGTCCAAATTGTCTTGCTGTCTAAGACTTCTGATGTAGCAGATATCAATGATAGTCAAAGTGTTGCTGTAAATAAAAACTTACAGGGAGTGTCTAGGAAGCCCCAAAAGGAGAATAATAATGTTAAAGATTCTAGAGTAAATTCATGGTTTCCTTTGGTTACAAATGCCCTCCTTTTAGAAAGGTTTCTGGCCTCTAGTGTACCTTTTTTGAAGATTAACCATGAAACACTGAGTGACTTGAGCTGTCCTTAGGAATGAGATTAGAAGAACAAAAAGCATGTAGTGGGGTCTCTAATTTTTAGGAGAAACTGACAGCATGTCTCTACTTGTGATAGAATGTTGATTCATTTTTATTTTTGTTTTTTTGTTTTTTTTTAATTAATTTATTTTTTCAGCGTAACAGTATTCATTGTTTTTGCACAACACCCAGTGCTCCATGCAACACGTGCCCTCCCTATTACCCACCACCTGGTTCCCCCAACCTCCCACCCCCGCCCCTTCAAAACCCCCAGGTTGTTTCTCAGATTCCATAGTCTCTCATGGTTCGCCTCCCCTTCCAATTTCCCCCAACTTCCGATTCACTTATGCTAAGGTGTGAAGTTGTATGATATGTAAATGCAGGTAGAAAGGTAGGAGTAGATGCTGAGTGGCAGGAGGAGCCCTGGCTGGCTAGTTCTGATCCTAGGCCTCTTCCCAGTAAGATTTGTGTCTCACTCTCCCCTCAACAGGAAAGCTGACATCTATGGGTTTCGTTTCCCGAGATTCTGTTAGCTGGCTTCTCCAATGGGCATCCTTGGCAAAATATTGGCTGGTGAAAGGAAAAGAAAAGCCAGGGTGTTCCTCCTCCCTGTCTGCCTGAAGTGTTGTCTCTGGCAGCAGCTATCCCTCCTCAGCAGCTTCTGCTCCTACCAGGCAGTCCCATTGATGATGTATTTAAAGGTGAAACTAGCACTTGGGCTCCCTTTGACCTTGTGGTAGTGGCTTCCTTCTGTTTCTGATCTGTGGATTGTCTTACCATATCACATTTGGCATCTCAGCTCAGTCCTCACCTGTGTAATCACTTCACTCCATTAAATTTTTTGTGTTGTAATAATTGAAGTGGTTTCTGCTTTCCTGGAGAGACTTGTCATGGATAAATAGCCATTGATAAAATAGTTTGATACCTAGCAAGGACGTTCAGAATGTAATAAGGAAGAATTCTTGAACTGAGGGTAAATGGAAGAAAAACTGATAAAACATTACATCTTACAATTTCATTTTCTTGAAATAAAATTATTCCTAACGTTTTAGGTATGGCACAAGATTTAGAAAGGTATCATTAAATAGTTATAGCTACAATGATTAAAGGAGAAATGTAAGATGAACCTTACAAGGAGATGACACAAAGTAGACAGCTTCCACCCAAGGCCCTCATAACCCTGGCTATGGTTATAGATGATAGAATGGTGTTGAATTATTTTGGGCCCATCAAAACCATTACTAACACTTCATGTTATACCTGAATTAACATGACAAGTGAAATAAAACAATCTACATCTAAGTTAATAAAAAAAGGCAGCTTAGGGAACATTGGGACTTGTTTTCTTGGTCACGCCTGAAAAGTCTCAGGTTATGGTAGCAGAGTATATTCTAGTCCCTTCTTATAGTATTTCTAATTATTCTTGCTTGTCTCACAGTCATTTAATGTTTATTGTCCAGTGTCTCAAATTCTTTAGCACAACCATTGTCCTGGCAGATGTTTCAATAAGTGATTCAATGAAAAAAAAAAAAAAAAAAAAGAAAGAAATTTTGTTAATTGCCACAAACTGAAAATCAGATCTTCACAAATGAAATCCCATCTTCAAGAAGAATCAACAACAGAGGTGAAAGTCTGGACAATTCTGATATCTTGCTGCTTTGACTGAGTGAAGAAAAAAACAAGGATTAAGAGTTCTAAATTTCCACACTCCTAGGAAAAGACTAATATTCTTTAGCCAGTAATAAGAAGCCATCAGAACTGCATTTAACTTCATTCAATCAATAAATTACTTACTTCATTAAACACACTTTAAAAACTAGCCAACCAACAGTGTCCTTATTTTTGAAGTAGCCAATTAGGAACAAATTTTCTCCAATTAATATACCTCTGAGGACCAACCAAACAGTAGTCACACCCAAGTAACCATACATTTACAGATGACAACCCATTCATGCTTTTGAACAATCTGCCAATCCCTGAAATCCCTAAAACCCTATATAAAATTAGTAGTTTGCTGAACTAGAAAGATTTTTGCATAATTCCAACATAATATTCCTTTACAATAATGAGAAAAAATTCAACTTTGCCTTTTTATATTGGATACTGTATGATGGTCTCATCATCCTTTGACATCCTTTAAGTGTCCCTTTAACAAAAGCAAAAATCTTTGGAGACTTTTTTTTTTAATACATTTCCCTAGACGACACAAAAAAATAACAATTTAAATTAGCTTTGTTATGTAGAACTAACACAGACATTTAGCTTTCAAATAAAGTGGTATGGTGCTAAATATTTTTTTTAAAGTTCACTAAATTTTTTAAATTATAAAATCATTCATGTCGGTGGTCACAATTAAGCAAGATTTTATTCTGGCAAATTTCTTAAGTAATAGTTTTTATGTTTTCAGCTGAGTGCTTTCACATAGCTGTAAGATTTTAAAATTCAATGTATTTAAGTAAAACAAAACTAAACTAAAACAGTTCACCCATTTCTTCCACCTCTCCCTCTTGCAACCATCAATATGTTCTCTGTATTGTGACTTTTGTTTTGTTTTGTTTTATTTATTGTTTTTCATTTTTGTTTTTTGCTTTTATTTAGATTCTACATCTGTATGATGTATTTGTGCAGTATTTGTCTTTCTCTAAGTAATTTTACTTAGCATGATACCCTCAAGTTCCATCCATGTTGTCACAGATAGCAAGATTTCATTCTTTTTTAGCCAAGTAATATTCCATTATGTATAAATACCACAATTTCTTTATCCATACATTTATAAATGAAAAAAGATTTTATACGAATCTTAGCTGTTGCAAATAATGCTTCAATGAACATGGGGATACATGTAGCTTTTTAAGTTAGTATTTTTCTTTTTTTTTTTTTTTTTTAAGATTTTGTTTATTTGAGAGAGAGCACAAGCAGAGGGGAGGGAGAAACACACTCCCTTCTGAGCAGAGAGCCTAACATGGGGCTCATTCCAGGACCCTGGGATCAGGACCTGAGCTGAAGGTAGAAGCTTAACCAACAAGCCACCCAGGCACCACAGTATTTTTATTTTCTTCATGCACATACTCAGAAGTGGAATTGCTGGATCATATGGTAGTTCTAGTTTTAATTTTTTGAGAAGCCTCTGTGATCATTTCTATTGTGGTTGTACCAGTATACGTTCCCACCAACAGGACACCAGTGCTTCCTTTTTTCTACATTTTTGGCAACATGTGTTATTTCTAGTCTTTTTGGTAAGAGCCATTCTCATAGGTGTAAGATGATATCTTATTGTGTTTTTGATTTGCATTTTCCCAATGATTAAAAATGTAGAGCATTCTGGGGTGCCTGGGTGGCACAGTCTGTTGGACAACTGACTCTGGGTTTCTGCTCTGGTCATGATCTTACGGTTGTGGAATCTAGCCCTGTGTTTGAGTTCTGCTGAGCACAGAACCTGCTTCAGACTTTCTCTTTCTCTGCCCCTCTCCCCTCTAAAATAAATAAATAAATCTTTAAAAAATTATGTAGAGCATCTTTTCATGTATCTATTGGTCATCTATATGTCTTCTTTAGAAAAAATGTCAATTCAGATTTTCTGCCCATTTTTTAGTGTTTTTTTTTGTTTTGCTTTTCTTTTGAGTTGTAGGTTTCCTTTTGTTTTATAATTGTCAATTTGATGAAAGCATTACATTCTTCATTTTTTGACATAACATAGGCCAAATAACTTGTTGACTAATATTTAGAATGTTATTCTAATCTCTATTGGTATTATGTAAATAAAAAAATAATAATGTCCTCGGGGCGCCTGGGTGGCTCCGTGGATTAAGCCGCTGCCTTTGGCTCAGGTCATGATCTCAGGGTCCTGAGATTGAGCCCCACGTCGGGCTCTCTGCTCCGCAGGGAGCCTGCTTCCTCCTCTCTCTCTGCCTGCCTCTCTGCCTACTTGTGATATCTCTCTCTGTCAAATAAATAAAATAAAATCTTTAAAAAAAAAATAATGTCCTATGAAACAGCAAGGTATATCATTACTATAATGAAGTACACCATAAAGGTAGCACATTTTCTTGATTTTAGATAAAAATATATGTAGTAATATGTATATAATTTAATATTTTGTTTCTTTCTAGATCAGATACAAAGGAATTAAAGAGATAATAACTTTTTTGGCCAAAGATCTTCCATTAACTGGAAGAACATTTGTACTATCCCAAACTTCTACTGGTTTCAAGATCAGCAAAGCCTTTATGCCTCTCTGTTATTTTCTTCTTAAATTTGACTGGATGTTTTTTCCATCTTTTTCAGTGTATATGTAAAAAATACCTTATTCTTTTATTTGTCATGAGAGTCATGTGATAAAGTATACTTACCTCCCCACTGATTTCACAAAATGTCCAGATGGCTGAAATAGGGAGCAATAGCCAGAGACAGAGAGAAGAAAAGGCTGGGCCTGAGGAAGAGGAGGAAGCTGCTGTGGTCACAACTTACTACAGCTACTTCATTCCTAATGTAAGCCGAGAGACTTAGAGAAGTGAAAAGAGATAATAAAAGATGAGAACCTTAACAAATAGCAATTAGCAATAGCAATATTCCTAAGTATCAGTAGAATTAATTATATCCCATTTATGTGCAATTATATCATAATGATATAAATAATATAATTTTATTTTTGCTTTATTTTTAATTTTTAAATTTTGTTTTATGTTTAGGCTAAATTCATATTATATACTTGTCTTTTAACATTGCACACAATTTCAGAATTTTACTTATTTATTATTTTTATTGATTTGTTTGAATTATCTCCTACTTCTGAAGATGGAATCCCTGCAATTTACCAAATGTATGGAAAAAGATAAAAAAACAGTTCATAAAACATAAAGGGTAAAGGGTCAGGGAAATACCCCACCCATTTCAAAATATCCTGATTAAAGAGAAATATAGAAACTAAATTCTATAATCTTTAATTGTTCTTTCTCCAGAACAAAAAAAAAAAAAAACAAAAAACAAGGGAAATATTAGTACCAGTACAAAGATTTTTTGGTCCCTGAGTGGAAGTAAAAAAATAAAAATTTAAAAATGAGGAGACAACATTCAATGTAATAAATTAGTGCCATGATAACACTTTTTATAACAATGCAGAGACATTCCACAGAGGGCTGTTGTCTTTTATCAGCCGTGTGTGAAAACTTAAATAGTAATGTTAAGACATAGTTCTGTTAGAAAGGCAATTCTAATAGAACAGAGATTGTGATGTTGTGGTCCAGACGTACAGATTTGTGATGTTAAAATTGGGAGAATGCAAGTAATAGTTTAGAAATCTCTTAGGCTTTCCTTTTCATAAATCCTTTGTGTCGGTCATGCCTTAAACAATATTGATTTTTCTAATTACAAAATTAATACAGGGACTTCCAATTCAATATTGTTGATTAAATGCTATTTCTTAAACTTTATTACCTTCCAAAAGTGTAAGGCAATAAAAATCTTTACAGCCTCAAGGAGACCCAGGGAAAAGACAACAGCAGGTAAGAGAGGTCAACAAATTTTTAGAAAATGAAAATAAATGAAGGAGAGCTAACTGGCCAAAAAGACCAGAGGAAGCTAAGACTATTGTGCCTATTGAAAGGAGAGTGAGGAGTTCTTTATAGATCTTGGATATCAGCCCTTTGTCTGTAGTGTCATTTGCGAGTATCTTCTCCCACTCTGTGAGTTGCCTATTTGTTTTGGGTCAACATGGACAGGACTGGAGTAGATTATGCTGAGTGAAATAAGTGAAGCAGAGAGCCAATTATCATATGGTTTCACTTACTTGTGCAGCATAAGGAATGACAGGGAGGACACTGGGAGAAGGAGAGGAGAAGCGAGTTGGGGGAAATTGGAGGGGGAGACAAACCATGAGAGACTGTGGACTCTGAGAAACAAACTGAGGGTTTTGGGAGGGGAGGGGGTGGGAGGTTGAGTGAGCCTGGTGGTGGGTATTATGGAAGGCACGCATTGCATGGAGCACTGGGTGTGGTGCATAAATAATGACTCTTGGAACACTGGAAAAAAAATAAAATTACAATATTAAAAAAAAGAAGAAGAAGAAGAAAGGAGAGTGAGGAGAAAGAAGCCAGTTTTCCCTGGAGGACACTGCAAAGCACTTAGTGTAACAAAAGGCAGGAGCCACAGGACATGTAACAAGAGATGGCTAAGAGTTTCTGTAATAAGCCCTTGGGCATTTAGGTAAATCCTGACCACTCTCTGCAATCCAGCCTTCTCAAACTTTAGCCTTCAACCCAACCAGCCAGCCCACTCTCACTTCCCTCTCTCTGAAGTCTCAGAGCCAGAGAATTTCAGGGCCACGCAAAGGAGTCTCAGAGGGTAAGGGGCTGATTTGTAAACAAAGTGAGCAACTGATGGTTTAATCAGCCTTTAAGGTTCTCCACGCAAAATTCAGGCTCTTGCTATGACTATGGCAGAGCAGGGATTCTTGGAATAGTGGGTTGCAAATTTGTAGGTTGTTGCAGTGATTGGGAGAGCACTACCGGGATTTAATGGGTAAGAGTCAGATTCCAGACATCTTCTCATGTATGAAACAGTGGAGAATTAACCCACATCCCGAAAGACTTTCTGATATGATAGTAGACAAACAAATAGGAAAAAGATAAAGTTTTTAAAGCTGTGTGAATCTAAGACCTAACTATGTTTTTTACAAAACAATACTTTTTTTTACATATAAACACAATGTATTTTGACATACCTTAACAAAGACAGTATTTCAGGAATGCAGTTATAAATTGAAGCTAGATGGAATATTGTTTGGTTTGGAGTTTAGCCAAGAATTTTTCATCATTTTATAAGATCACATCACCAAGACCAATGCCACTCATGATATTGACGATATCAGTGCTACTCAGCAGCACAACTATATCAGTTTGTATTCACAGCTGTCCCCTTTAGAGATTCTCCAAGTAAGTGCAAGCATATAATTACCTTATTATGTCCACAGTAAGTGTAGAGTAGCCACGTCTGATGGTTTACACATTGAAATGCATATAATTTTATTATTAAATATTTCCTATTTCCTTTTTACTTTGTAGTTATGACATTATATTACTTTTGGTGAAGTTATATGCATTGATAGGGTAGGTCATACTACTATGCTTCTCATTTCAGAGTAGTAAGTGAGCTTTATAAATTATTTGCTTTAAAAAATAGTGGTCATTACTTATAATAGGATTGAAAGCCACTTCCCTAGGATGAACTCATTAGTTGAAAATTCTTTCCCCAACTATAGTGTCCAATCAGGATTTCAGTATATTATACTTAACTGTGTCAGTCAAATGTTATCAGATATTTGAGAAAGCCTCTAGCATAAAAAACAAATGAAACAAATAAGATGAGAAAAAAAAATTCTGGAAAAAAATATAAAACAAGATAATATTAGAAAAGGTTTTGTGTGTATGCACATGTGTGTGTGGGTTTGTATGTACAGCAGCAGTTAAACTGTGTTCTGCAGGTCCTAGGGAGTTCTACTGCCTTTTTAGGAGTCTTTCATTTTCATAACTATAGTAAAACATTATTTTCCTTATTCACTCTGATACCATTTTAAGTGGTTACATAATATATACTATCATAACATGTTGAATATTGAATATAGAATATGAATATGAATATAGAAGCAGTTGTGAGTCCCAAATACAATAAATGAAAAAAAAGATTACTAATATGCTTCATCATGTAATTACATAAGGGTAAAAAGAGGGTAAAAAGAAGATCCTAAACTTGGCAAGAAAAATAATAAATATATATATGTATATATATATATAAAATAGAAAAATCAGAAGTAAAAATGACAACACTGAAACTAAAAGAAAATGGAGAAATTCTGTAACATTTTGAGTGAAGAATACTTCCTGCAAGAATTTTGTATTCAAACTATCAACTAAGTTTTTAAATAAAATAATGACTGTTTGAGAGCACCTGGGTGGCTCAGTCAGTTAAGCATCCAGCTCTTTGTTTCAGCTCAGGTCATGATCTCAGGGTGGTGAGGTTAAGCCCCAAGCTGGGCTCTGCACTTGTCATGGAGACCACTTGGGATTCTCTGCCTCTCCCTCCCTCTCTATCCCTCTTCCCTCCCCCTCTGTCCCTCTCCTTGCTCCAAACTCACTCTCTCCTAAAATTAATACATACATACATACATACATACATACATACATACATACATACATTCTGCAGGCAATATTACCAAATTTTCACCTCCCATACACATTTCCAAGAAAGATTCTAGAGGAACACGCAGAAAACCAAGAGACTTAAAATAATGCATTCAGAAAATAAGGGAAGCACCACAGGAGTGTCACACTGAATTGTTAAGGTCTGCAGCAGGCATGGATGGAGAGCACCTGGATAGAAGCTAGAGCATGGAATACCAGAAAGTGTCTCAGGAAGAAATAATTGAACCTGTAGACTTCCACTCATTGGACACAAAATTGTACTTGAGAGGGTATTTAATAATGTGAGGAGAAAATTGTCATATGTAGAAAACTAATCACGTTTAACAATGAGGGAAGCATTCACCAAAAAAATGAAAGGTTGAAAAGAAAGAAAAAATAATCATAATACAGTAATCTCAACTTATTTGGGCAATAAATCAACAACAACAACAAAAAAAACGAGTTGTGCCATTTCACATCTATTTCTGTCAAAGTCTTGTGAACTTTCTGAATAATAGAAATGCAGACGAGGCCTAAAGATAGTTGTAAAGAACAGTTAACATAAGTACCTAGAGACTTAGATTCAAACATGCACCAATCTATGTGTATGAATTTCAGACCATTTTAAGTGAAAGTAGAAAGGTGTAATTTCATATTTATGAAATTAAAATAAAATTTCACATGCTCTTTTATAGTATAATGATGATACTTCATACTTTTAATCAGACAATCTGAAGCACTCTATAAACATTAGCAAATTAAGTCTCACAATACCCCATGCAGTAGTTAAGAATAATCATTCATTATATACTCAATAGTTAAATTGAGACATCAAGAGATGAAGTGATTTATCTCAAGATCAAACATTCCTTGAGTTCTAGAGAGTCGCCTACAATTTCAATTTTCAATTTCATTTCGTCTACAATCTTTTGCTATAACTCTCAGTCTTCTCTTGCCAATTGTTTCACTGTAGAAAATATGCTGTGTTCTCTATTTACTGTCATTATCTAAATTTCAGGATTACTTGGCCACCTTGTTGGCTCATAAAGTCTCCATATTTCCCCTTTGGAGGATGTAAGATAAACCCACTCATTATCAAATCCCCCTTTTAGGTAGTTCCCAATGCATTTCTCACCAGAAGTTTTCCAATATAAGCATATTACCAGAATAACACTTTTGTTTAATAATTCCATGCTTTTAAAAATCCATTCAGTATTAATTAACCAAATATTTATTAAGTGGTTTTATATGACAAGCACTACAGATTTTATTCCTGCCATCACAGATTTTAGTGTCTACCAGGAAAGACAGAAAATTTTTAAAAAACAATTACAGTTAAGTCAGCCAAAGACTTCTAAGAGAAGAAGTAGGTAGAAACTAGGCTGTGGAAGTAGAGCTAACATCATGTTATGCCACGTCAAGGAATTTAGATTTTTCTTAAAAAAAAAAAATGGGAATCTCTGCAAGAAATCATGTTTTGATGTGAAATCCCACTCTGGCTGCTGTGTGGGTAGAGTGGGGGAGAAAAGAGCAAGACTGGAGGCAGGAAGACCAAGTAGGAAACTCAACTGTGGTCCAGAGTAAGATAATGGTAGACTTCATTGGTTTGGAGGAAAGAACAGTGACAGTGGGGAAAAAGACATATATTTCACAGAAATGAAGAAACGAGATTAGAGTAATTTTGACTTAACGTGAGAGTAAATGAAAAAGAGAGAGACACAGAGAGAAAGAAAACAGAAGCTTCTACATTTGACTATAAAACAAAAGTTAGTTCTGTGGAGTTCAGAAAATAAGATGAAACTGAAATGCCAGAAAAAAACATAGAAGATGGAAGGGAGGAATATTGGAGTTAAAACATTTGAGTATTTTACATTATTGGGGAATAGAGTATTGAGAAAGTTAAGTAACTGTAGACTTCAAACGTCAAAAAAATTTTGAAAAGAATCAATAAAATAATATAAATATAATGATTAGGTTTCAAGACACAATTTATGTGTAATCAAAATTGTTAGGTTTTTTTACACTGTCATCAAGAAAAAAAGGCTATATATTCTTTGTGGGCATACATAGAACATTCACAAAAATTGACCATCTGCTATGTAAACTCAACAAAATACTCAATGCAATAAATTCAAAGAGATAACATAGTAAACCCAAAGCTGAAGAAAGAAAATCATAAGGACTCAGATCAAAAATTCATAAAATGAAAAGTAAACATCTAAGTAAACAAAAACCAATGGAGTTGATCATCAAAAACTAAAAGGTATTTCTCTGAAGATACTAGTACAATATTGAAAACCTCTAAGACTGACTTAGAAAACCAGAGTAATGTTAACAACAATTATACATCTCTATATTTTGTTTATTTTATTTTATTTTATTTTATTTTATTTTATTGAGAGAGTGAGAGAGTACAAGCAGGGGGAGCTATAGAGAGAGAGGGAGAAGCAAGCTCCCCACTGAGCAGGGGCTCAATCCCAGGACCCCAGGATCAGGATCTGAGCCCCAGGCAGACGCTTAACCGACTGAGCCGCCAAGGTGCCCCTCTTGATTTATTTTAGAAAAGATGATGGTCATTGTAATTTTCTGTGATATGACTTTAAAGTTTTTCTGCATTGTATCGGGATGGTATTAGGCCAGCTTAAGGAAAGAGTGTCTCTAGTATTTATATTCTTGTCATAGGAAACAATATTAGCCCAGCGTCCAATGGATACAGAAAAAAATTAACTCTATCAGTTAGAAATACGGAAGTATATTCTATGACTCACTGAGTCACCACGGAAAAGTAAATTTCAAAAAAAAAAATTCTGTCTCTCTGACACAAAGGGTTAACAAACTTTAGCAGTATTCTTCATCATAAAGACATGCCAGAACATACCAGAGTGTTGCAATTGCACTACTCTTTCTTGAGAAAATTCAATTCCTTCTCTTCTCACAAAACAAAAAGCATAAAGGCAAGAGTAAGATTGTTCATTTGTTCACATGTGCTTTGCTTTAGATTCCCTCGCCTTTTCCAGGGCTATAGGCAAAAACATTTAGTACTTCTATACTACATCTTTATCTTTTATTTTTTTTTATCTTTCCAATTCCTATTCTTCCATTTCTAAGAATTTATAACATAGAGGTGAGGAGGAATAATGAAACCCAAAGGGCATGAACAAGGTGATATTAGGGCAGGGGTCAGCAAGTTTTCCTGAAAAAGATAGTTTGTAAATATTTTAGATTTTGTGTGCTGTACAGTCTTCATTGGGACTACTCAACTCTGCTATTGTTGTACAAAAGCACACTCAGACAATAGCTAAACACATGGGTGTGACTGTAATAAGAAAATTATTTATAAACACATTATGTTTTGTAAATAAACAGATTATTTAGCCCATAATCCCTACTTTGCAGGTCTGTTTTAGAGGAGCCAGAAAGTGCTGTGGTTTTCAGAAACAACAACAAAATGTTTTCTTACTCTAAATATCTGAGACTGATTTTTTTTTTCAAACCAAAGACAAAGGCTTTATTTGAAATTGGGAAGAATATTTGGATTGCTAATATCCCAGTAAGGTACTGTGACTAATAATCAGGCCTTTTCTGCAAGAAGACTTCATGTTTGAGAAGAGGGTGAATCTCAGAGAAATGCATCCCCAAAAGTTGGGGAAGAGACTCATAAATGATGGAATAGCATTCAAACGTGGGAGACTCAGGAGAAAAGAGGTCAGCTTAGTGCATAGTTTGGTCAAAACTCAGGACACTACAAAGTGATACAAGGTTGGACCAGGGCTCTAATCCAAATAAAATCTAAGGGCCAATTTATAATTGCAGCTCCTCCTTTTCAGCTTGCTTCGACTGCTTTGACAAGTATCCCCTTCTTCAGATCTTCAACCCAACTGAGACATCCAGTGCATTGGACTTGAGTTTTCCTTGGGTTACCTTCTTCTTATCCTCACTCCCCGACTCCTCTACTCTGCCTGTTTGAGTAACTTGCCCTAACATAAAGATCATTCTTCTGTATACAATTTTCTTTCCCTTGCCCCTTTCTCCTTCCATGTATTTAACTGGCCCATCCACTATCTAAGTTAAATCTAACACCTAAACCAGTCTTTGTCTTTATCCAAGTTTCTAATTCTGACAAGTCCTACTTTAAATTTATTACTGCCTCAAATGAGTTCTCCACTCTGTCTCATAACCCTTCTATATTCTGCAGTCAGTTCACTCTCTGTTCTCTGAGATGCCCTTTTCTTTGCATCCCAACGTCTGAGAGCGTATGGACCACGGACTTAGTGACTTAAAGCAACATTAAGTTATAATCTCACTGTTTTGTAATTAAAAGTTCAGGTGTGATTTGGCTGGAGGCTCTGCTCAGAATCTCACCAGACTGATATCAGAATGTTAGGCCGGGCTGCAACTCTCTCCCAAGGGCATCTTTCAAACTTGCTGGATGATAACAGAATTCACTTCTGCAATTGTGGCATGGAGGTCCCCATTTTAGTGCCAATTATTGGCCAGGGACCACTCTTAGCTCCTAGAGGCCACCCACAGTTCCTTGCCAAGTGCCCCATAGGGCAGTTAACAAAATGGTTGTTTGCCTTCTTTGAGGTCAGCCAGGTATAACCCTCTGATTTTCTGTTCTGAGACAGTTTTTTCTTTTCTTTTTTTTTTTTTTTAAACAGGGCTAACCTCATTAGGTCAGGTCCACTTAGGATAATCTCTCTCTTTTCAGATAACAGTAAACAATATAATCACAGCAGTGGTGTTTCTTCATAAGTCCCACCCATACTCAGAGGGGAGCATATGATATGAGTAACGGTCATAAGGAATCATCTTAGAATTCTGTCTACCATACTCCTCTTTCTCCCTCCAGGTCACAATTTTAATTCTTCATTCATTAATTAAAAAAATAAAATAAGGGGCGTCTGGGTGGCTCAGTGGATTAAGCCGCTGCCTTCAGCTCAGGTCATGATCTCAGGGTCCTGGGATAGAGCCCCGCATCGGGCTCTCTGCTCCGCGGGGAGCCTGCTTCCTCCTCTCTCTCTGCCTGCCTCTCTGCCTACTTGTGATCTCTCTCTCTGTCAAATAAATAAATAAAGTCTTTAAAAAATAATAATAAAATAAACCCTCAGAAGAAAACTTTACCTTACATCTGGCAAGCTGACCAGCCTCTCTTTATCTAAGTCCTCTCTATATTTTTGCCTTCATGCCTATAGCTATGGAAGAATTGCCCATTTTCCTATCTAAGGGACACTCCACCTTTGTACACCAGACCTTATCCCAACTTACCTACTAAAAGTCTTCACTATTCTGATTATTTCTCTTTTTTTCCTGTGTCATCTGTTTTATTTCCCCAATGACCTAAATCTTCCTATCCATGTACAAGTGATCTGTAATATAGCCCATCTATAAATAAAACCTCTCTTCTAAGTCACGTTCCCTTCCAACCATAACCCCATTTCTCCATTGCCCTTTAGAACAGACTCTCTAATTTAAGTTATCTCAACTTGCTCATCGACCATTCTCCCTAGAACTTACTTAAATTGGACTTTTCTTCCTACCACTCTCATCAAAGACATTCATAAAATCATTTTGCCAAAAGTGCTGATCAGTTTTTAGTTTCCATTTTACATGAACTCTCACTGCATTTGTCATAGTTGATTACTTCCTCCTTATTGAAACATTTCCATCTCTTGGGTTTCTGGATACCATTTATCCTATTTTTTCCATTGATGGTTTCTTCACTATCCTTTGTGACTCTTACCTTCTTACCCAAACCTCTAAATATTGTATTGGTTATATATTGCTATGATAATGGTCATAAAATACAACCCTAAAATTCAATGTCAGTCAACAATAAACACTTAAGACACTTCATTTGTCTGTGAGGTTCATCTGATCTATAATGCACTTAGCTAGGCTTACTCCTGCACCTTGGGTTGACCCTGTATCTCCCATACTCCTGCTGGGACAAGAGGTATCTGGGCATATCTTCTCATGGTAAAGGTAGAATGTAATAGCAGAGTGGAAATGTGCAAGTACTTTCTCAAGCTTCTGCGTCTGTCACAACCGTCATCATCCCAGGGGCCAAAAAGAGTTTTAGGCCCAGAGTAAGGATGTGATTACCCAATTACATGGCAAAGAGAATGGGTAAAAGGGAGGAAATAGATATGGGGCCTTTAATGCAATCAGTCAGCCACATCAGCTCTCATCTTCATACCCTTTTTCTTCTTTGTCTATGCTAAGCACTTATATGATCATATCATATTCCTTTACTTTAAATATCACCCCTATTGTTGACTTCCAAATGCAGATTCATATCTCTATCCCCAAGCTCTACCTTGAACTCCAGACTAATTTACCTAGTATTTACTTGGCACCTCAACTCCACCTGGATATCTAACAAGTATCTCATACATAACATGCTCCAAACTGAACATTTGATTTTTTTACTTAAGCCTGCCCCTACTTCATAATTTTCTATCTCTATGCATGACATCATCTTTAACTTATATGCTCAAACCAAAAACATTGAAGTCATTATTGTCTTCTCCCTCTAACACATTTACGAGCAATCTATCAACAATCCTTCCAACTCCATTTTAAAATCTGTTCTCTAGCTAATCATTTCTTACCAGCTCACTTGCTGCCACCTAAACTGAGACACCTTCCTCTCTCATCTAAATGACCATCACTCCTATCCAAGAGGTTTTCCTGCTTCTGTTTTTCCCCTGCTATAGGCTTTTCCATTTATTATCCAGTACGATGTTTCTAAACATCATAAATAATGTGTATCATTTAACTAACTCTCCTGCGTAAAAATATCAAATAGTTCCCTTTCATTCACATCTAGACTATAGGACTATATATAGACTATAGGACATCAATGACACCTGGACTAAATGTTATAAATCCCTATGTGAGCTTGCCTTGGTCTCTAACATTATCTGAGCTTTCTTTGTCTTACCAATTCCATTTCACCTACAGTGACATCTTTACTGCTTTTCTAAACCAATAAAAATAATACCACCTTACAGTCTTTGTGGTTCTGCCAAGACTATTCTTCCCTGAGATACATGCAAGACCTCTTTCTTACCTTCAGTGAGGCAGAGAGACATCCTTTGGCGGTACCACCTAAACTAGAAGCCACATTGTTTTTTATGCTTTTACTTGGCTCTGTATTTACCTATACTACTACTACTACTTAATATCATACTATTTATTTGTGTTCAGTGTCTATATTCCACAACAAAATAAGGCCTCATGATAGCAGCCACTTCCTCAATTTTATTCAGTGCTACATCCTCTATGAATGGAACAGTGCATGATACATGGGAGAACTCAGAAATATTTATTGAATGTTGAATGCAAATAATTTAGATAACATTGAACAAATAACCTTTTCATCTGCAGGGCATCTCTACAACCCTTCTTTACCCTCTTATTCATACAGTTGATCCTGTTGGTTACAACCGTAGTATGTAAGCATTAAAGATTAATTATAATTAGTAATCTAATTAAGAAAACTCATAACCATTTTACTAAAAATATGTTTTATACATTTCTTAACATATATGTATAAGAGTGTTTTCTCAGAAGTGAAATTGCTAGGTTTTAGAATATGAGCATTCTCAGCTTTAGAATAATGCCAGATTGCTTTCCAAGTGATCAACAAAGGAATAGATAAATAAAGTTTATTCATACCCAGGAATATTATATAGGAGAAAGTAAATGCATTAAATTGCTATGCAGCTATATGGATGAGTCTTAGGGAAGTTATGTTAAATGATAAAAGCAAGCCCCCAATGACTGTTGACTTAATTATGTTCTGTTTATATAATTAAGAAAACTAAATAATATATTTTAACGGTACATACATGTGCTAAAAGAATAATAAATGCAAAACTCAAGGTAGTGTTTAGCTAGCTGGGGTAGAGCAGGGGAATGCATTCCAAATGGAACATAGATAACTTCAA